>NW_017306739.1:431736-432642 GCF_000935625.1 Nanorana parkeri
CTTGTTCGACGGAAGACGTGCGACCGTACAGTAGAAACGGTCACACGCCTTCCATACACTGCACGATTCTCGTACGATCGCGGGATTTCCCACAATTCTCGTACGAGAATCGTGCAGTGTATGGACACCTTCATACTGGTCACTGGAAGTTCAACATGGCCTCTCATGGCAAAGAACTCTGAGGATCTGAAAAAAAGAATTGTTGCTCTACATAAAGATGGCCCAGGCTATAAGAAGATTGCCAAGACCCTGAAACTGAGATGCAGCACAGTGGCCAAGACCATACAGCTCTTTAACAGGACAGGTTCCACTCAGAACAGGCCTCGCCATGGTCGACCAAAGAAGTTGAGTGCACATGCTCAGTGTCATATCCAGAGGTTGTCTTTGGGAAATAGACGTATGAGTGCTCCCAGCATTGCTGCAGAGGTTGAAGGGGTGGGGGGGGTCAGCCTGTCAGTGCTCAGACCATACGCCGCACACTGCATCAAATTGGTCTGCACAGCTGTTGTCCCAGAAGGAAGCCTCTTCTAAAGATGATACACAAGAAAGCCAGCAAACAGTTTGCTGAAGACAAGCAGACTAAGGAAATGGATTAGTGGAACCATGTCCTGTGGCCTGATGAGACCAAGATAAACTTATTTGGTTCAGATAATGTCAAGCGTGTGTGGCAGGAACCAGTTGAGGAGTACAAAGACAAGTGTGTCTTGCCTACAGTCAAGCATGGTGGTGGGAGTGTCATGGTCTGGGGCTGCATGAGTGCTGCCGGCACTGGGGAGCTACAGTTCATTGAGGGAACCATGAATGCCAACATGTACTGTGGCATACTGAAGCAGAGCATGATCCCTTTCCTTTCGGAGGCTGGGCCGCAGGGCAGTATTCCAACATGATAACGACCCCAAACACACC
>NW_017306739.1:433796-443773 GCF_000935625.1 Nanorana parkeri
CTTGTTCGACGGAAGACGTGCGACCGTACAGTAGAAACGGTCACACGCCTTCCATACACTGCACGATTCTCGTACGATCGCGGGATTTCCCACAATTCTCGTACGAGAATCGTGCAGTGTATGGACACCTTCATACTGGTCACTGGAAGTTCAACATGGCCTCTCATGGCAAAGAACTCTGAGGATCTGAAAAAAAGAATTGTTGCTCTACATAAAGATGGCCCAGGCTATAAGAAGATTGCCAAGACCCTGAAACTGAGATGCAGCACAGTGGCCAAGACCATACAGCTCTTTAACAGGACAGGTTCCACTCAGAACAGGCCTCGCCATGGTCGACCAAAGAAGTTGAGTGCACATGCTCAGTGTCATATCCAGAGGTTGTCTTTGGGAAATAGACGTATGAGTGCTCCCAGCATTGCTGCAGAGGTTGAAGGGGTGGGGGGGGTCAGCCTGTCAGTGCTCAGACCATACGCCGCACACTGCATCAAATTGGTCTGCACAGCTGTTGTCCCAGAAGGAAGCCTCTTCTAAAGATGATACACAAGAAAGCCAGCAAACAGTTTGCTGAAGACAAGCAGACTAAGGAAATGGATTAGTGGAACCATGTCCTGTGGCCTGATGAGACCAAGATAAACTTATTTGGTTCAGATAATGTCAAGCGTGTGTGGCAGGAACCAGTTGAGGAGTACAAAGACAAGTGTGTCTTGCCTACAGTCAAGCATGGTGGTGGGAGGGTCATGGTCTGGGGCTGCATGAGTGCTGCCGGCACTGGGGAGCTACAGTTCATTGAGGGAACCATGAATGCCAACATGTACTGTGGCATACTGAAGCAGAGCATGATCCCTTTCCTTTCGGAGGCTGGGCCGCAGGGCAGTATTCCAACATGATAACGACCCCAAACACACCACCAAGACGACCACTGCTTTGCTAAAGAAGCGACCTAAACGATTTTAAGCATCTGTGGGGCATCCTCAAATGGAAGGTGGAGGAGCGCAAAGTCTCTAACATCCACCAGCTCCGTGATGTCGTCATGGAGGAGTGGAAGAGGACTCCAGTGGCAACCTGTGAAGCTCTGGTGAACTCCATGCCCAAGAGGGTTAAGGCAGTGCTGGAAAATATTGACACTTTGGGCCCAATTTGTACTCACTTTTGTTGCCACCAGTTTAGACATTAATGGCTGTGTTGAGTTATTTTGAGGGGACAGCAAATTACAAACACATATTACTGATATCAGATAAAGGCTGAAAATAAAAAACATTTCCAGTTACCTTTTAGTCTTAATTTCCGTGCTTAGAGCAATTCCTTTGATGTCTATGAAATTCCACCAGATGGCGACCTTTTTCTTTCCAAAGATATTTTACAGCATTTACCTTGTGTAGTGTCTGAAATAATTTGTGATATAAGCAAGTAGAATGACACAAGCGGCACTGCTTAATCTGGTTTTATCTGAGTATAGGATACTGAGTAATGATGTAATTCATATGGTAACATTTCACGGACAGACACATATGACATTTATATCACTTACCTTACATCATTTCCCGGGACCCTTCCTATAAGGAGAGATGGATGCCAACGTTTATTGTGTATGAAACCAAGTGGGAATAACAAAGCATACATTTTCTTTTCATAAATCCTTATTAGAAGATAACTTATAGGATCCTACATACTTAGTGACAGCAAAATATATTAAATGATCTTGTGCAAATTGTGAGTTGTAAAAGTTATAAAATAACTTTTTACCCGACGAGACACTTATTGCCTTCTTAATAAACCTATATTCTTGTGCCCTGGGGACCTTTGTTGAAAGAAGCATTTATGTAAGGAGAACCTGAAAAAAAATCAATTTTCGGCCTTACTGTGTTGTAAACCACACATGCAGGACTAAGGGCCCATATACACCACATCCAGACCAGACTGTTTGTGGACCCAAAATGCATCCTAATGTATCCCTATGCTATTTCTGCCCTCTGTTCCCACCAGCGCAGTCCGTTCCAAACCAGACCAGAAAAATACCGCATGTTAATTTTGTCTGGTCTAGAATGCACTGGAACGCATAGAAATGCCTCAAAAATGCATCAAAAACACATGGAACACACTGGAACACACCTGCTAACCCATTTTAAGCTAAAAAAAAAAGGTTAAAAAAACCCAGCTCCGGTACACGGCAAAATCGTGGTAAAACGTGATGCACTGCGTTCCAGATCTGGTCCAGAAAATGGTGTGAACCCAGCCTAAGGCCCACTCATACCACATCCAGATTACCTCCAGACCAGACTGTTTCTGGACCCAAAATGCATCCCAATGTATCACTCTGCTATTTCTGGCCTCTGTTCCTACCAGTGCAGTATGTTCCAGACCAGACCAGAAAAATACTGCATGTCTCATTTTGTCTGGTCTGCAATGCACTGGAACACACCTGTAAGACCATTTTAAGCACACAAAAAAATCCAAACGCAGCAAACTCGCTGTGAAAACGTGGCAAAAACGCAATGCACTGCGTTCCAGATCTGGTCCGGAAAATGGTTTGAACCCAGCCTAAAGAATAACAAGGCTTATAGGACAGCTCAAAGATTTAGGGCCAGTTCACACCACAAAGTCCACGTTCCAGTGCGTTCGTCCTCTGCAAGCACTATTTTTGCAGATCGCACTGGACCGGAACGCAGGCACTAATGCAGCCGATTGCACCACCACGCCACCAGGGAACCGGCCGTCTTGCGTTCCAGTGCATTCCAGAGGCCGAACGCACTGGAATGCGTACTTTGTGGTGTGAACCAGCCCTTAGAGGAGCCACTAAGTTCTTGCACTGCAGATCCACAGGATCCCAGAGCATGCAGGCAGGTCACAGTGTTTGTTTAAAATATATCCCAGAACCCAAATTTTAGTTGCTCCACCTAAAAAACTCTGTAATTTATCAGTCATCTCTTTTCACTAGAGCTGCAACAGTTAATCGATTTAGTCGATTAAAATCGACGATTGAAAACGTTGGCAACGTTTTCGATCGTCGATTCGTCGGCTATCGATTGATTTGCCTGTTCGGGGCTCCACATGCGGCCTGAGCCACACGTCACACGCTGCTCCCGCTGCGGCCGCCGTGCCCATGGCACAGGAGCTCCCTCCTCCAGGAAACCGGTTTTGCCGACTCTCTGGGGAGGGACATCACTCTGTTCTTCGCAGAAAATACCACACCGGATACATGGTTTGGGAGGCGCACAAAGCCACCATCAGGGGCCTACTTATTGCCCAGGGCTCCAGGGTTAAGAAGCAGAGACTGAGGGAAACGGCTGACCTTCTAGCACAGATCCACGCCCTAGAAACCCGACACAAGCGCACCTCTGAACCCACCATAGGAGCCCAACTGCAACTAGCGCGAGAACAGCTTCGCTCTCTGTGCAGCTCTAGGGTCAAATCAACGATGCTTAAATGCCGTCGTACTTTTTACGAGTACGGCAACCAATGCGGCAAGTACCTTGCTAGGGCGCTACGCAAACAACACACCCGGGTGTATGTCCCTTCTGTCACTACGCCCACGGGCACCAAACTCTCCTTACCGGCAGAAATAGCGGAAGCATTTGCTGACTACTATAGAGACCTATACAATTTAACGGAATCCTCAACGTCGCAAGACATCCAGACCCCTCAGGCCCGCATTGTCCAGTATATCCAGAACTCGGGTATCCCGACCCTTGCCCCAGAAGTCACCTCATTGCTGGAAACCCTGATCACAGCCCTGGAGCTGGAGTCAGCACTCAAACTCACGCACTCCGGCAAAGCCCCTGGGCCAGATGGCTACTCTCTAACATACTATAAGCGCTACCTACCACTCCTTACCACACCATTCCTAACCGCAATTAACTCCATTCTTGATGCACACACACCCCCGCCCGAGTCTCTTAGAGCCCACATCACGGTGATACCCAAAGCGGGTAAAGACCCGGCCCTCTGCCCTAGTTATCGACCGATATCCCTCCTCAACGTTGATACTAAATTATTTGCCAAAATCCTATACCACAGATTGATGCCCCATCTGGAGCTACTCATCCACCCTGACCAAACTGCATTCATCCCCTCCAGGGAAGCGCGGGATAACACCACCCGAGCGCTGGGGGTGCTCCACTCTGCCCGATCGAGCGCCACCCCGTGTGTACTGTTGTCCACAGATGCGGAGAAGGCGTTCGATCGGGTGGACTGGAGGTTCCTCCCGTGCACTCTGGAGACGATTGGGGTGGGCCCGGGTATGCGATCCTGGATCAATGCGCTTTATTCTTTCCCCTCCGCCCAAGTACGGGTGAATGGTATTCTATCCCCTATTTTTCCGATCACCAACGGCACCCACCAGGGTTGCCCCCTCCCGCCACTTCTCTTTATACTCACTCTTGAACCCCTGTTGCGCACCATTCGAGCGAATCCAGACATTTGAGGAATCTCATCCGGATCCATGACCCACAAGGTCGCCGCTTTCGCGGATGATCTCCTTTTTTTTCTCACCTCCCCGGACAACTCTATCCCTGTCCTCCTACAGGAACTGAAAACGTATGGTACCCTCACGAACTTCCATATCAACTCCCAAAAATCGGAGGCCCTTCATGTCTCGCTCACGGGACCTGCACTGGGCAGGGTCCTCCATAACTTCCCCTTTAAGTGGACCCCCAACGCCATCAAGTACCTCGGCATACTACTTCCCCAGGACCCATCCCTTGCATTCACACTGAACTTTCCACCGCTTCTGTCCCGCATCAAGTCAGACTTAGAGACCTGGACGAAAAACACCTTTTCTTGGATGGGGCGGTGCAATATCCTAAAACAGTCCATTCTCCCCCGTCTACTGTACCCCATCCAAGCACTCCCGATACCTACATCCTTTTTCCGCACTACCCGAGCAATCTTCAGAGAGTTCGTATGGGCCCACAAACCACCTAGACTGAGTTATGACATGTTGCGGAGACCCAAGAACATGGGAGGGATGTCCCTACCAGACATACGCCAATACTACATAGCTGCGCACTTGACACGGGTCGTGGACTGGTGCTGCAATTCTACCTCCAAACTCTGGGTCCACCTGGAACAGTCGTTCTCAGAGGCGCCGCTGGCCTCCCTCCCATGGAGTTCATCCCCCGTTACTCCGCCCTTGCGGACCCATCCCACCATTGGCCCTACACTGCAGCTAGCACGCACGGCCTTTGCCTCCTATCCACCACTCCCTCCCCCTTGCACCCTATACTAGATAACCCCTCCTTCCCCCCCGCGGTCGGCCCGCGAACCTGCATCCCCCTACGGAACCTGGGCATGTCAAAAGTGTTACACTTTCTCACTTCTCCAGAGTGGCGCTCTGTGGACGCCCTCCGCACCCAACCGGCCTACGGCCCGTTGGACTTCTGGTCCTCTATGCGCTTATCCCACTTCTTGCACACCATCACACCGGTACACAATATGAAGAGACCTCTCACACTCTATGAACAGATTTGCACTCACACTGACTCCCCCCGACACACACTCTCCTTCTGCTATCAGCAACTCCTCCAACCCACAGAGCCCCCGCACCTATGGTTTATGTCGAGATGGGAGGAGGACCTGCAGATTACCTTTACACCGGAAGCCCTGACCAAACTACTTACTCTCTCCTACCGCTCCTCCATCAGTAATAGGTATCAGGAGACAGGTTACAAAATTGTTACCAGGTGGTACCGCACACCTCAGGCTCTGCACGCTCTATTTCCAGCAGTGCCAGACCTGTGCTGGCGGTGCCAGCAACCGTCGGCGGGCATGCTTCACATCTTCTGGACCTGCCCGAAACTCCGACAGTTTTGGGACGAAGTACACGCTCTTACTCAGAGATTTACCAATGCTCAGATCCCCCGAGACCCTGCCTTCTTCCTCCTGCATCACAACGACATCAGTATGCGAGCCTATTCACGCTCCCTCATTAGGCACATTGTCAACGCGGCCCGGGCAACCCGAGCCCCCGCGGCTCAGACAGGTCTTACACCGCATACAGGATATCTACCTCATGGAGGACCTCACAAGCTCCCTCAAACACACCAACACCCAGTTCTCTGGTACTTGGCTTCCCTGGATGGAGTTCGTGAGATCCCCTGAATACCTTGGATGCAGTCACAGGAACTCCTTCTCTCGCTCTCACCTTATTCTGGACCCCGCTCCCCCCCAACTCCCCATACCCTAGCGCGACCCGTACCTACTCTATTTCCAGCAGTGCCAGACCTGTGCTGGCGGTGCCAGCAACCGTCGGCGGGCATGCTTCACATCTTCTGGACCTGCCCGAAACTCCGACAGTTTTGGGACGAAGTACACGCTCTTACTCAGAGATTTACCAATGCTCAGATCCCCCGAGACCCTGCCTTCTTCCTCCTGCATCACAACGACATCAGTATGCGAGCCTATTCACGCTCCCTCATTAGGCACATTGTCAACGCGGCCCGGGCAACCCGAGCCCCCGCGGCTCAGACAGGTCTTACACCGCATACAGGATATCTACCTCATGGAGGACCTCACAAGCTCCCTCAAACACACCAACACCCAGTTCTCTGGTACTTGGCTTCCCTGGATGGAGTTCGTGAGATCCCCTGAATACCTTGGATGCAGTCACAGGAACTCCTTCTCTCGCTCTCACCTTATTCTGGACCCCGCTCCCCCCCAACTCCCCATACCCTAGCGCGACCCGTACCTTCCCCTATGCCTAGTCCTCCCCCCCACCCCCTCCCTTAAGTGATCCTTCCAAGCTGATAGCTTCCATGATGCTCCCATCTTCCCACGGTCACCCTGTCCATTTGTGTAGCAAAGCCTCACCACACCCTAGCAATGATCACGGGACACCGTGTTGCCCAAACCCAGCTATCCAGCTATCGCGACACACGCTACCACTGCCCTGACAGGGGGCACCCCAGGAATTTTGCACCCCCCATTTGCGGGGGAGCCCTGGCACCCTCTGCCCATGTTCTCAACACAAAGGGTCGCTTCATACCTGTTGAAATCACATTGTGTGTTGTAATATGATGTAATGTTTCATTGACATAATTGATACTCTCTTGT
Source organism: Nanorana parkeri (assembly GCF_000935625.1). Taxonomy (NCBI): domain Eukaryota; kingdom Metazoa; phylum Chordata; class Amphibia; order Anura; family Dicroglossidae; genus Nanorana; species Nanorana parkeri. The sequence goes on from NW_017306739.1 coordinate 440,844, forward strand.
ACATGGCTCAACCTCTTCATGAGCACCTTATTAAACCATGTTATGTACACTTTGGATAAATATGTAAAAAAAGACTTAAAGAATTTATAATAAGAAGAATACCTGCCTGTCTCAGTAATAACAGAGAAACTGATGCCCAGGTACTATTACCATGTATTTTTAGAGTTTGTAGGGTGGAAATACCCCACTATCCTGCAGAATTATTAGAAATGAAGTACAGAGTAAAGAACCTTCCTGCTGAAGGCCTGGTCCTGACCGGATATTATGCCTATTTTGAAGTGTTTGACGGAAGTATTGAAACTTATCCATATATCTGCTTTGCAGATCTGCTCTGGTGTTGCCCCTGCCTTCTCTGCTCAGGAATAGCTAAAGCTCTCATGGAATATCCAAAAATTATAATAATAAAAGTACTGCGCTTCAAATAAATCAATCAACGTATATAAATGAAAACTTCACAAACATCTATAATAAATACGTGCTAAAGCAATATATGTGCAATCAATATATTCACACTTTAAATTTCTTGTGTTAATCCTTAATAGTGGATATCCATATGAAAAGTCCAATCGTATATTCCGTGTTCACAAGTGCAAATTCACAAAAGTGCTCAAAATTATCCCAAGTGCACCACACAATTCATCCTTCCACAGTGATGGACCTTCCACAGTGATCACCCCTCTCAGTGGGCCGCTCACCTTATAATTAGATCCTGCATTGAAGGATCTCCAATTGATCTTATTTCAAGGTCGTCTCTCCACAATCATTTCCACAGAGAATAATGTCTGCATGTCATCATGACCATATCCAATGAAGTATAAAAACAGTATATAGCGTAAAACCGTAAAGATTAAAAAACTCCTTTATTTAAAAAAAACTCACATTAAAAAATGTACATAAGACTTCAAGTTGTCGCAAAGTATATGCCTAATAACTGTCTCTCCGTGTCACCATGCTCTCTGAGTACAAATGGGTCGGACCGGAGCTGTGCTGCCAACCATGCGATCTCCAATCAGCATCAATGAGACTCCGCCCTACGCGTTACCTCACAATTGACTTCCTCTGAGGCACAGAGTCGCAGACACAATCAGAGGACTATAAGGCCGACAGTCTTCACGGCAACTGCCGATGCTCCCTCTGCTCAGGTGAAAGCGCAAGATATACCACTTCTGCTCCACCCATTAGCGCGGACCCAGCACAGTGCTGATATATATATATAATCCACCCGGTAATGCCGTGGGACTACCGTTCACAACATCAAAATAATAGGCCATGGGTACAATAATAACAAGATCATTTCAACATCTGAATGATCTGCTATAAATATAATAATGAAACAAATCAAGCTCCAGGATCCACACAGAACTGATATATGCAAATACAGTACATATGAAGGCAGATGTATTCCAACTCTCTAATCACTAATCATAGATCAATGAATGATTTGAAACATAAAACTCATATCGTCCAATAAATGGGAAGATGGAATAAATAGGTCCTAAACAATTCTAAAATGTGGTCACCATATATGAACTTAAAACAAACATATAAAACCCCAAACATTATACAATATCCAAGAAGACTCACTGCTCCAATTCTACCAGACTGCAGATCAATACAGACATCAGGAGCAGGCTGCAGTGTGCTCCCACTCGTCAAACAATATCTCTCCAATCAGCCGTACAAAACCGAGGTCCATAAAAATCCAACTTTATTGTTGTAAATTCCATGCAAAGTTCAAAATACAAGATATACACCACCATAGTATCTCTCCTACTCCAACACCTCTCACGCGTTTCACCCCCTGGGTTTAATCTATTCACCACTTCTATGATTAAGCCCAGGTGGTGTTTTTAGTTTTCAGATTGAAGCCTGTTTTACACACAAACAAGGCTGCTCCAACAAAGCCCTTTGGGGCAAAACATGTCAGCTTGATGCCACTCTTTGGGGTGAAATAACCTTGTGGCACCCCCTAGACCCTATGCAAGCTGACTGCCTTCCTTTATTGAGACATATTACAGATAACAACTGTGTTTCAGCATACACTTATTGACATACCATTGCAGACACCTCCAATTTTGATGCAGCCTTATTATACCACAGTTAATGTAGTAGTTTTGTGCAGTTGAGAAAGTTATTCCATTGGATGCCTGCTGCACACTTTTTTCTTTATGGGAACTGTGCTGCAGTTTGGACAGTTGATGGACGTATATGGTCGTGTAGCAATATAGTACATAGTACCCCTACTCATTTACAAAAAAAATAACAATACTCAGAGATTTGGCAAGTCCTTTATTAAAAAATGAAGAAGTAATAAACAATAATTCTGCTTGGCCACCAACTGTGCACCCTCAGACACCTGGCATACTATAGGCACAGGGCTTGCAGGGTACTCACTGCCACAGGTGGAATCTCCATTACATCACCCCTTCCTGGCCTAGCACACCTCTGAGAGACAACTGGCCTGATATAACTAGTATACACCAGTAGTCTTTGCACATATCTTTCTCAGGCCTCACCACAGTAACTTAGCCCCTGTAAGCCCATTTCCAGGGGAAGCCCACATCTTGAGGTTTGGCGAAGGACCAGTCCACACATAGAGCCTTTTCAATGCTTTACTTGAAGTTGATCCTGTACATATCTACATGCTTCAGTCACTTGAAATCATGAGATGGCACAATCCTTATTTAGAACATAACGTTACCAATGAGAGATGAGGGATATGAGAGAGGAAAGGTGTTAAGGTGAAGCCCGGAGTCCTAGGAGGAGTCCTGCATCCCGCGAGTAGTCCTTTCAAATTCATAATTCTCCTTCCCCTTACTTTTACCCTAAGGGAAGCTTAATGCAAATCTTAATGCTCACATGCAGTGACTACTGCTTTCCTTTAATATATAGCAACATTTTCAGAAAGGGAAACTGCACTTTTACTTTGT
>NW_017306739.1:443803-485797 GCF_000935625.1 Nanorana parkeri
CACATTAGCAGATATGCACAAAAGGTTTTTTAAATTTTTAATGCCAGTTATAGTTAGATACTGTATGTGAAGTCAGCAACAAAATGTTCCTTTCATGTACTATGCATATGTAGGAGGCTTTATTGCAGTAATGCTTAGGGCCTAACATTTGACCATGTTAAAATAGATGTTCTTCTGTATTGTATGCTTTCTTCTCTGAAGAGTGCTTTAGCTACTTATTTGCAGGTAATCTTGTACTATGCTTCAGACAAAACATGTAAGGATCCCAGTTCTCGTGAGCAATTCCCTCAGGTATAGTAAAATATTTATCTTTTCTCATTTATTGTGAATATGTCTTGGACTGATTTATTGGGACATGTTTGCCATAATACATGTCACTGTTTCTATTTTCCAAAGTCCCACTTTACACTCTTCTGAATCATCTCAGCAAAGCTGGCCCCCCTACAATCAGTTAAAACATGGCACTAACCAACCAGCCCAGTTTTATATTTTTTGGCTGTTGTAGGGGGGCTGGCTGAGTGACCTTTATTAAATCAATAATTACACCACAAACCAGCACAAATGTTGCACTGACCAACCGGCTGGGTTTTCTTTCTTGTTGCTGTTGTAAGGGGGCTGGGTGATGTCATTGTCTGGAAAAAAAAACAAATGCTATTATCTTAAAAATAAAAGCAGCACAAATTTGTATTTTATGGCACAAAAAAAGCCCAAACATAGCATTAACATTTTTTTTCAAATGTAACAACATGGGGTGCAAAGTGGGAGGGGCTTGATCAAATAAAAAAAAATTGTTGTAAACCATAAAAAAAAACATAACAGCACAAATAAAAAAAATTGCAGCACAAGCCAGCACAAATCCAGCACGTACCAAGTTATATTTATGTCTTTTGGCTGTTTTAGGGGAGCTGGGTGACCTTTAATAAATAGTTATTAACACAAAACTGAAGGAGATAAAATAGAGATTTAAATGGTACAAACCAGCACAAACGTGGCACTAACCAAGCAGCCAGTTTCATGTCTTTTGGCTGTTGTATGGGGGCTGGGTGATGTCATCATTTAAAAAAACAAAACAATTGCTATTATCTTAAAAAAGCAACACAAAGTTTAATTTTTATGGCACAAAAAAAATCACAAATGTAGCACTAAAGAAACACACTGGAGTTTTTATTTGTGCCAATTGTAGGAGGGTCAGCTTCGCTGAGCTGAACGTATCTACCTGGGTGGAATACATTATTAATTACCCATGTTTCTGCATTGGATTATACAGCCAAAACATTGTGCAGTCTTATCAAAATGACTCAAGCCAACATTTTTAAATCTTAAATGAGAACTATGACATGAGTGATTTCCACTCACCTCATAGTTCTAGCCGACCTGTGACAATGAGACTGTCACAGGTCGGCTCAGTAGATCGGGAGGTGAGAGAACACATACCGGGTTCCCTCACCTCTCGATCCTGTCACGGCTCTCTGCCGTGACAGGGGGAGGGGCTGTATTCCCCTCTCCCCGCTCCGATCTGCCAGCGCTGACTGGCGGAACGGAAAGGGGAGGGGGCAGGTACAGCTGGCTCTGCCTCTAGATAGGCAGAGCCAGCTGTCACTCACGCAGCTGGGCGGATCCCGTCATCTAAGTCGGGATCCGCTCCAGGTGCGGCGTCTCAGTATACCGCGAGCTGTAGCTCGCGGTATACTGAGCTTAGGGTAACGGGAGGACGCTAGTTTGTGTCCTCCCGTTACCCCAAGGAGAACTATGGGGAAAAACACTGACCCCATAGTTCTCCTTTAAACAATACAGCAATGGATCACACTGAAAACATTTATGGTCATTATAAACAGCATATTTTGTTCTAAAAGGAGAATGCCCCAGACTTAAAAAGGATCAATTACAATACAAAAAGGAAGAGATTTGCACTACCAAATGTGACTATTTTAGCTGATTAAATGCAATATAATCCAGAATTGGAGGAGTAGACTTTAATAGATATCTATTACATTCCTATCTGGGTTTCCTGAATTTATTAAGCTCACATAAAGCTTAAAAATTTCATAAATCTTCCATTGTAAACCCTAGTTATTGCTCAGTGGATGATCAAACAAATTCAGAAAATTGAATGGTATGCTGCATGTACAACTATATGAGGTAATTTCAGCTCCCCAGAGGTGCTGAAATTGGAAAAAGTATATTATTCCAAAATTAAAGGTATCATTAAAATTACTGAACTATTCATACCAAAGAAGTCAAGTCCATTGAACAACTACGATCAATGTTTGGCTATAGGATATATTGTACTAATACTTGCAATTAAGCCTTGCACTACAGGTGGAAGGGGACATCATTCAACAGAGACATGATACATATTATGTGTTCAATCTGATAAGAAAGGGATTTGGTTCCAATTGTTTCCAATTAGTTTTCTTTAAGAAACGTCCTTGTAAAGCCAGAGCAAAATATGAATACAGGCTAGGTGATATATCACAAGCAGTTAATTGTTATCTCTAAGAGAGGTTATTCACTAAGCTGCCAAAGGCAGCCGAGTGAAAAACCAATCCGAAGTGAAGTAAGGCGAACCCCGTTCAGCTATTTACTTCAGCCGGGTACGGCTGATTTCAGCTGTACATCGGCCGGCTTCGGCTCCCTTTGGTTCAGCCGAACATTGTTATCATGTTCAGCTGAACTGAAGTGAAGAACACGTTTGACTCAGCCGATCCAACATCTCGGCTCGGAGGTAGCCAGGAGAATAACAAAAAATTTAAACAAAAGGGAAAAAAAGCGTGCAGGCCCCCTTCCAATTCATACCAGACCCTTTAGGGATGGTAGGAAAGTTAGAAGGGACACCCACGTTAAAAACAAAAAGTGTGTGGTAGGAATTTAAAGAAGCCACCCCATTACCAAAAAATGGCCAGTGGGGGGAAACATGGGGTCCCCTAAAATTCCAAACCTTTAATCTGAACACTCGCCTGGTCGGGCAGGAAAGGGGGGGGGGACAAGCGAGCCCTCTCCCTCCCTGCACCATACCAGGCCACATGCCCTTGGCATTGTTAGGGTGCTTTTCCAGGGGTCCCCCCTGGAACAGTATCTTGTCTCCATGACGATGGGGACAAGGGCCTCTTTCCCACAACCCTGACCCGGTGGTTGTGGGGGTCTGTAGGCAGGGGGGCTTATCTGCATCGGGGTACCCTCTTTCAAAAAGGAGGCACCCAGATGCTGCCACCCCTTGTGAATGAGTAAGGGGTACTTCTACCCTTACTCATTTACTAAAGGGTTAACAAAAATGTAAATAAAGAGACCAGACTTAGAAAAAGTCTTTTAATTGAAAAAAAAACACAACAAAAGTCTTTGACAATTCCATTAATTAAAAAAAAGCCCCAAAATAAAAAATAAAAAATTCAATGAAGTCATCCAGGGTTTATCACATCGTCCAGCAATGTCCAAGCCACCACCAACTCGTCGAAATAAAAAAAATCCCACCGCCGACCGCACGTGATGAGCTCCTGCCACAATACGAAATTCTGACAGGTGTTGGCTAAATGTAAACAAATGTGAGGAGTCAGCCATGACATCATGGCTGAATCCACCCATTTGTTGTCATACAATGACAGGCTCCTGTCCTCAGGTCATTTGAGGACAGGAGCCTGTCATTGTATGACAACAAATGGGTGGGGCCAGCTGTGGCATCATGGCTGACTCCTCACATTTGTTTACATTCAGCTGCCACCTGTCAGAATTTTATATTGCAGAAGGAGCTCATCACGTGCAGTCGGTGTGCGTTGGGATTTTTTTTATTTCGATGACTGTCAGTTTTTCAGGTGGATCCAATCGGATGGCCAGTATAAGTCCATGGGCAGCTGGATCTAAACTGATGAGCATCCTTTTACATCTGGTTGCCCCTGGCTCTGGCAGGGGCTGGAAAAACAAACAAAACATGATAATCTATGAAAATCTGACAACAGTGGAGAACTTGCATTAAGGTAAAATTAGTGGACATTCTGATTTTAGCACAGTTGCTGTGTTTAGATAATAATGTTAGTTACCTCCTGATTCATTCTATCTGGGACACCTTAGATACATGTCTCAGGTTTCCTCCTTAATGCTGAGGAATAGAGAGATACTTGTACATTACCATAATGCAGAAGTCTCTCCTAAGCCTCAGATCATGTTTTACACAACTTTGCAGGAGCACCTACGTAGCAATAAAGTGCCTTTACAGACCTCAGAGCAGAGCAGCACAGAACCACTTCAGGCTCCTCTTCGGTTCTAATGTGTCAGGTGACGCAAGCCAAGGGGAAGCCTAGAAGGACTTCTTTCACTAGGAGCTGGCTGCTGCTCTGCTTTTGGGGTCTGGTAGAATTTTTGAACTGGGCACAGGATGAGTGTTCATTTTGTGAATAGCTAGTCGGAGAGGGGGCACAATACCAATGGGGTTGTCTATGAGACATGCAGCACATGTCTTGAGAAGAGAACTGGGAGATGTATTATTCCATGCAGCTAGAAGAACTCTCTTGCAGCTCTTTGATGAAAGTCTACCGGAAATTACTTTACAGCAGAGATAAAGCCATAAGAATATCTAAAGCCAGTAAATTGATCATTCTGAACACATATAATAATAACAGTGCTGTTTTTAATTAATATTACCTATACTACAGTAGTTTTCTGAATGCAAAAGATTTAGAATTGTTTGTCTTCTACATTGTTTATATGGCTGTGGTGATATGAAGTATTTCCCTGCTTTAGATCCCCTGTTGAAAACACAAGAAAATATTATGGTTATTTAAAACCACTCTAATGGCATTCATCCATCAAGGCTCCATATCACACTTCTGAAAACAATATTTTCTGAATATAATACATTTAAATAATAAAGCATTGGCGTGCTTTAAAAAGGGTAATTTTATTCAATTCTAAATTGGCTTTGCATAAACATGAACTGCAGGTAACAAGACTCAGGCCACAGTCACAAATTTCCTGAAGACAGCGATGAATGAAGAAATGTTTCCTGCTTTTTAAAGAGTAAATAAATCAGATTTTCTGTCATGCCTAGCAATTCTAACTATAGTATATTTGGTACTTTCACTCATGCATATGTAATATCAAGATGAACATTATTTTCAATGAAAAGCATAGATGCAGCACCATTGGTATCTCTTATTCCCAATAGGGTGCACAATTGGACACTGTATGGGTCCAAGTGTGTATACGGAAAATTATTTATCATATGCATAAGAAAAGGGCACACGTCTTGTTTCTTCAGGAGACCCATTTTAAGAATGCAAAGGCTCCTGGATTGCAATACCGACAATATCCCCAGGTGTACACAAGTAACAATCCAATAGCTAAATCTAAAGGGGTGGCTATATGTTTTCACTCCACTGTACCATTTCAGCTTACGCAGATTGAAAGTGATGAGGAGGGTAGATATATTTTTTTAAAGGGAACTTTATATCATAAAATGGTTACAATGGTAAATGTGTATGCCCCTAATAAAAAACAAATTCCCTTTATGTTGGCAATGCTGAGACGGTTGGAAGAGTTTGCAGATGGCATAATAATACTAAGTGGGGACTTTAATTTCCCTCTAGAACCAGGAGTCGATACATCCGCAGGGCGGACGCAAGTCTTATATTCACAACTAAAGAGATTGAAAAGTGCCTTACATCGGTTGCAATTGATTGACATATGGAGAATCTTGCATCCGAGGATAAGGGACTATACATTTTATTCTCAGCCACATAACTCTTACAGCCTTATAGACTATTTTTTGATCTCTCATCATTCACTTATGTGGGAACCACAAGCCAGTATTGATCAGTGAATTTGGTCGGATCATCATCCAATTATTTTGGACCTACAATTTGCAGATCAACCCTCTCGAGGGTTCACATGGAGATTAAATGAAATGTTACTCAGGGATGTGGAGAATGTGTCAGCTATTTAGGAAGCAATTTCTACTTTTAAAGTTAATCATGAATATGACATCACGACTCCCCCGATTAAGTGGGAAGCACTTAAATGTGTTATAAGGGGAGTACTGATATCTCATGCTTCTAGGCTGAAAAAGGCTCGTGCAGCAGAGGTGGCAGCTTTATTGCAGGCAGGGCTGGCCATAGGCCTTTAGGCGCCCTGTGCGAGAAAGCTTTACAGCGCCCCTCAGTGACCACACCCCTCAGTGGCCACACCCTTTAGTGGCCACACCCTGTAACCACACCCATTTCCCCCAATTACCGCACCATTTAAAGACTCCTATTTTGTTAAGCCGCAAAGAAACATATTAAAAAGTATGATAAAAATAAAACTTGTATTCAAAGGTATTAAGCTTGTCGGCACAATATAAGTATTCTTATCAGGGGGGGGGGCTGTTTTCACTTTTTTAAAATATTTTTTTAATGTTTTATTATTTTTTTTCATAATTTTTTATTATCTTATTATTTATTTATTTTGTACGGTTGGGAGGGGGCTTCGGGAAATATTAGGGGTCCAAACAGACCCCTGACATTTCCATTTTAAAATAGAAAAGAAATTGAGGACACCAAATCCTCAATTTCTTTTTCAGCAGCCTCAGCACTCAATTAATGGGAAGCTCTCAGCACAGAGGCTTCACTTTCATATTTACTATCAGCAGGTTCTGAATGGGGAGGAGCCTCTGTACTGAGTGCTTCTCCCCATTAGAAAACGTTTACAGCTTAGATCTAAATTGGATCAAAAATATCTAAAGTATAAAGAGGTTATTCGATGATCATTTTATGAACAGGGAGATAAAGGGGGATGGTTATCAGCTAGATCTATAAAGGGACAGATTACACGTACCTTTGTTTCACAAATTCAAGGGAAGGGAGATCGCATAGTTCATCGCAATGACCATATAACTCAGGAGTTTAAGGCTTATTATTCTGAACTTTATAATTTAGTAGAGGAAAAGGAGACACCCTTTAGGGTATCGGGGACTGTATCTAGGCCAGCAACATATGTTGCGGATACTCCCCTACCGACGCTGTCGGTGGAGGAAGCCAAGACACTAGAATTACCAATTACGGTGGAAGAAATAAAAACAGTAATTAAAGCCCTCCCTAAGGGTAAAAGCCCGGGTCCAGATGGTTATACAGGTGTTTTTTACAAACAGTTTGTGGAGGTGGTAGCCCCAATATTAAAGGATATCTATAACTCCATTTCTGTGGATTGCCCTTTTACGGATCAGTCCCAAGAAGCCCATATTGTGGTTTTGCCTAAACCAAATAAAGATCTTACCCTTTGTCAGAATTATAGACCTATATCTCTTGTTAATGTAGATCTAAAAATATATGCAAAAATTATCGCTAATCGTTTAGGGGCTTTTATACCATCAATCATTCATAGGGATCAAGTGGGATTTGTCCCTGGCAGAGAAGCCAGGGACAACACCATTAAGACGATGACCCTTATGAAATATGCAAAAGTTAATAGATTGCCTCTATGTATTATTTCGGTAGATGCTGAAAAGGCGTTTGACCGGTTGAGTTGGGATTTTTTGTCCCATACCCTGACACAGATAGGGATACCCAGAACGTTAGTAGATAAAATGATTGCTTTATATACAAGACCTTCTGCAAGAGTTAGAGTAAATGGTTTCCTGTCGCCTTCTATTAGTATTCGGAATGGTACTAAAAGGGATGTCCCTTGTCCCCAATGTTGTATGTTTTAGCTATAGAACACCTAGCCGAAGCAATTCGGAAAAATTCATCTATTAAGGGGGTATTCGCCAAGAAGGAACAACACAAAATTGGCTTATATGCGGATGATGTCGAACTATATATATCCAATTCAAGGGTGGGGTTTTCATCTCTGCTTGAAGAATTCCGTAAATTTGGGCTGGCTACATAGTTACATAGTAGCCAGTTCTCTATCCACGTACACACCACCTCAACTATGTCCATAGCTCTCAGCTTATGTAGCAAGCGTTTGTGTGGTACCGTATCAAAAGCCTTTGAGAAATCCAGGTATACCACATCTACCGGCTTACCTCCGTCCATATCTCTACTTACCCCCTCATAAAAAATTAGCAAGTTAGTTAGGCAGGAACGATCTTTCCTGAACCCATGCCGATTGTCATTAACTATCCCGTTTTCCTGAACAAATTCTACCAGATAATCCTTTATTATGCCCTCTAGCATTTTACAAACCACCGATGTTAGACTGACCGGCCTATAGTAATAGGCTAGGCTAGTAATTTTAAAGTTAACCTTCAGAAGACGGAGGTGCTGAATGTATCACTGCCTGAAGAGTAAATGGTTTCCTGTCGCCTTCTATTAGTATTCGGAATGGTACTAAAAGGGATGTCCCTTGTCCCCAATGTTGTATGTTTTAGCTATAGAACACCTAGCCGAAGCAACTCGGAAAAATTCATCTATTAAGGGGGTATTCGCCCAGAAGGAACAACACAAAATTGGCTTATATGCGGATTATGTCAAACTATATATATCCAATTCAAGGGTGGGGTTTCCATCTCTGCTTGAAGAATTCCGTAAATTTGGGCTGGCTAGTAATTTTAAAGTTAACCTTAAGAAGACGGAGGTGCTGAATGTATCACTGCCTGAAGAGGAAGTTTCCCAGTTGAGTGGTGATTTTCCATTTAAATGGCAGTCTTCTGCTATAAAATATTTGGAGATATTTATTCCTAAAGATCTGACAGAGCTCTATGATCTTAATTATGGACCTGTTTTACAATCTTCCATTGCACGAATGAAGAGGTGGGCATCCTTTAAACATTCTTGGGTAGGTAGGGTAGCACTTTCTAAAATGGATATACTTATATACTTCCTTGTTTTTTATATATTTTCCAAACTCTGCCTATTGAAATTCCTGCCTCCTTTTTTTATCAGAACCGTTCGGCATTGATTCAATATATATGGGCAGGTCGCCCCTCCAGATTAGCATATCATATTCTTATAAGAAGGAAGGAAGCAGGCGTACAAGCCCTTCCAGATCAGAGGACATATTATTATTCTACGCTATTAGCTCACATATTGGATCAAAAGTTTAATAGTACTCATAAGCAATGGGTTACTTTGGAGAAGGAGATATCTCCCGTTCTCCCATTTTCAATACTATGGATAAAGCCTGAGCTGCGACCTCCTAAACATGTTCTTCCTTTTTGTATGCCTCCTCTTTTGAAAGTGTGGGATTATCTGTCAAAGGATATCCAGATTTCTACTAATGTGGGACCCATGACCCCTATAATGGGGAATCCAGTATTTAAACCAGGTGATTTAGTTAGACAATTTCTTCAATGGACAAGTTGCTCACCTTCACCTATAACTGATGCTCTTACACCAACACATATGAAATCATTGACATCTCTTTTGCCTGTACAAATGCATAAACATAACTTGTGGCTTCAGTATTTTCAAATTAGAGCCCTATATGACAGATTGCAGGAGACAGCTCCATTACATGGACTTGGTTTGAAACTCTTTGTTGTCAGAAGGAGGGACCAAGCCATGTGATTTCTCTATTTTATCGTAATATATTGAAAGCTCGATTTTCTTCAAGGCTTTATTTTATTTTAGCTTGGGAGAAAGATCTACAAATCTCTTTGACAAATGAGGAGGTGCAAAAATCTTTTATACCAACTCATAAAATATCTATTGCCTCTTCATACCAAGAGAAGGGGTATAAGATCTTGTCCCGTTGGTATAGATGTCCGACCCTTCTACATAGATTTTTTTACACAAAGTCATCAATGTGTTGGAGATGTAATAATGCAGAAGGGAATTATTTCCATATTTGGTGGAATTGTGAACGTATAATGCCTTTCTGGAAACATATTTTTGAAATATACAATCAGGTAGTTGGTACTTTAGTGGTTCCCTCACCTAAAATAGCCCTTCTCTCAATATTTCCAGGATCGATATCTAGAGTTAGATTCTTTGTGGCAGCAGGAAGAATACTTATTCCACAATAATGGAATACACAGAGGGTTCCCGCAATCAAGGAATGGGGAGTGGAATTAAGTAAGATTCATAGATATGGGGAATTAACGGCACATATTAACATGGTATATATGTATATGTATACGGATGTATATGGAGCCATATGATATGGAAAGGAATGTATTTGTTAAAGAAAAAAACGTTTTTTTTTTTTTTTTTAATAATATGGTTATAAAAGAAAAATAGGACTATGTGTTTTTATATGGATTATGGAGACCGGGAATGGGAGAGGGAGAGGACCAGAAGGAGATATATGAGGGGGAGGGGGGAGAAATATATAAATAATTAAAGGTGGATCAATAGACATTTCTTTGAACTTTTATAATTAAAGGTATGATATTTAAGTTTTATAACCTTTTTCATGGAAAGGTACTGGAGCGATAGTGAATTGGGTGAGAGTTAATTATGTGTGTAATAATTAGGAGGGATATACTGTAAATGTAACTTAATGGTTCGTTTTTTTTTCTTTTGTGTTTTTTTTCTTCTTCTTTATCTTTTCTCACCCAATATGTGTAAGGATATGTGAATTGGAATTGTGTTTATTGATGTATATTATTATGAAAAAAAACTAATAAAGTTTTATTATATAAAAAATAAAAATAAAAACATGGAGACCAGAGTATATTGTCCTCAGAAATGGGAACAAAGGCTGTTAGTGTTGTGTTTTCATCTTTGGGTCTTGAGAACATAATATTCATAAAGACATTTTGATCTGCCTGGCTCCAGCTTATATACACCCACACAAATAATAAACTCATAAAAACTCTTTTCAGTACAAGAGGGCTAAATGGCATGGGAATGAATGCTGCTGTCTCCAATAGCCATTTTTATACTAGCCTATAATTAATTTTACATTTTAAATAGGCTGGAAAGACGTAGTACTGTATCAAGTTTGATTTTAACCAAGATCGACAAAAGGAGACAGAAGTGTAAAAAAATCAAAATAACATATGGTAAGATATTACTGTGCAAACGGAGAGTTTATGTTTGTGTTAAATAAAACAAAATAATTTTTATATTATGTGTGTTACATACAGAATTATGCATAAAAAGCACAATAAATATATACTACCAGATGAAGACATGCATACCATGGTTTTAGAAGAATTAATAACAATTAAAGTTGTATATTAGGGGTAGACAATCTTGGCATGCCAGCTTTTATGGAACTACCAAGTCCCATGAGGCATTGCAAAATGCAAAAAGTCTGACAAAAACAGCCATTTCTCCCAGAGGCACACATCACCACAGCTGGAGTGCCATGGTTGTCTATATCTATTGTATATTCTGATTCTACAGTTTCTATACAGTTTGTTACTCAACACTGTGATTTTTTTATAAGTTGATTTACAAATTTACCCTTTTCACTTAATCACTTATTTTTTATTGTTCTAAAGCAGGGGTGTCAAAGTCCCGACCAGCGGGCCAATTACTATGTGGCGCGCAGCCAGCTGACAAGTACGGACCGCGTACCTGACAAGTGATGAGCCGAACACATCTGAGTTTGTTTCGAATTTGAACTTTAGAACATCTAAAAAGTTTGAACTCGAACTCAATGCAAGTCTATGGGGGGTAGAACTTTCAAAAACAATTGTCCCCTTTAAGAGGGCTTATATGCAATTTATTGACCATAAAATGTGTATGGGGATCCGCGTACTGCCCTGGGGGACATGAATCAATGGGGAAAAAAAGAAACGTTTTAAAAATACCGTTTTTAAAGGAGCAGTGATTTTAACATCACTTAAATGGTAACAATAAAAAAATGAAAAATTCCTTTAAATATCATGTCTGGGGGGGGGGGGGGGGGGTCCCCTTACCCTGCCTGTAAAGTGGCACATCTGTACCATGTATAGAACCTGCTGCAGCAAAACCTAAAGCATGCAGTTCCCCCACCAAAACAATACTAGACCCTTTAGGTCTGGTAGGAATGTTGGGAGGGACCCCATTTAAAAAAAGTGAGGGGTTCCCCGCAAAAGTCATACCAGTCCCTTAAGGTCTGGTAGGAATTTTAGAGAGGAACCCCACCCCTCAAAATGGGGGGAAAACATGGGGTCCCCGCTAAAATTCAAAACCAGACCCTTGATCCCAGCATAGGCCTGGCAGGGCCGGAAAGGGCAGGTGGACGAGCGAGCGCCCCCCTTCCCTCTCATACCAGGCCACATGCCCTTGGCACTGGGAGGGTGCTTCTCCAGGGTAGCCCCTGTAAAAGCACCTTGTCCCCGTATCGATGGGGACAACGGCCTCTTCCCCACCAGCCCTGGGGCATTGGTTGTGGGGGTGCGGGCAGGGGGCTTATTCACATCAGGGTACCCCTTTAATAAAGAGGCACCCAGATTCGGCTCCCCCTTGTGAATGAGTAAGGGGTACTTATACCCCTACCCATTCACTAAAGGATTAAATAAAAGTTTTACAAAGGAGGCCACACTTTTGAAAAAATCCTTTATTTGAAAACAAAAGACAAGTTGTTAACAAAAAAAACAAGTTGTTTTGTTTTAAAAACAAAACATTGATCCACCGATGTAATCGAGGGTCAATCACGACTTCCAGCGTTGTCCACGACGACGACGAAATAAAAAATAAAGCAATAAAAAATAAATAGAGATAATAATTTTTAAAAAACCCCGACAACCACCGTTCACTCGCGACAAACACCCGCCGCTTAATGGCATTTTGACAGATGACGTAACATATAAACATTTGGGCGGAGCTAGCAGTGACAGCTAGCTCCGCCCAACTGTTTACAGTTGTAACAGGTGAGCCATGGTTAGGCAGAGTCATCATGACTTTGCCCAATCATGGCTCTCACAGTCCTCTGTGCCCTGATTGGGCAAAGTCTTGCACCTGACCTGTGGTTAGGTGCAAGGCTTTAGCCAATCAGGGCTAACAAGCCACAGTGCCCTGGGTGGGGTAAGCCTTTTTTGCAATTATTAAATAGATATAACAAAACCCTTTCGATTGTATACTGAACAGACCAAAAGGGGATAATAAGATAAGTTCATTATTAGTGTTTACAGAAATGTTTCAATAAATCTAAGCGATTTGAATTGAGCTTTTAACATGCACAGACTAATCTATCATTAAAACAATCATTTATTAAATTAAAATACATCTCTACAGTATATACACATTCTCTTAAAAGCATAAAAGTAAAGAAACAAAACAGAGCCTCACGAATTCACGAATAATAATAAGCAACAATACACATAAACATATAGGTAAAGGTGCCCATACACCTTACGATTATCGGACGCAACTTTTCGTCCGATGATCGAACCGTCGTATGATTTTCGTACGACGGCCCGATCCTGCTCCGATTAGCACAAGGTTCAGCGGTAGTAAAAAAAAACACCTGGACAACTTGCGGTAATTGACCGCAATTATTTTAGTTTGCGCATGCGCAGTGTTAATCGTACGACTTTTGACGGATGGAAACGCCACCAACCATGCGAACATCGTACGATCGACCAAAGTTTTCAAACATGCTTGACCGTCAAAAGTCGTACGATTGTACAGTACTATCGGTCGGGCACACGTTACGATTGTCGTACGAAAAGTCGATCGCATACGATTATTGTACGATAATCGTAAGGTGTATGGGCACCTTAAGTATCTACATCCATATCCATGCGATTATGTTAATTACATTCAATTAATGTTTATACCTTAGGTATGCTTACACAACTCCAGTGAGAACGTCATGTTCCGGAGGCAAACAGCACTCCCTGTGCAGATGAGGGACCACATAAGGGAGCAGCCCAGAATGCCACCAATGATCAGGGATGCCTCAATAGATATCTAAAGAAAATGTGAGCTAGGCAAAAAAAATCCTGTATATTCTACATAAAAACATTACAAATATATCTCATCAAAGCATGTATACGTTTGGGAAAATAACTTCATATGTAGGGCTCACAAAAGCTAGGGCTGGCTTATATAGGGGTAGTATATTGGCGGTTGTGGGCTAGGTCATCTTGACCTGCTCCTACCTGCAGCCTCTAGGATGCTCATGCGCAGAATTGAAGTACCAACGCCACTGATTGATGTCATGGTCATGTGATCAGACAACCTCATAGAGAAAGGGGATTTAACCCTGGATGCTAGGTTTGGGACAGGCACCACTTGGAAGCCACTGGAGCCACCTGCTAAGGTTAGTTTGTTCGCTTATTAACTTATCACATTCAGAGGAGCTGATCTCTGGGATGACTATGGGGGCATCCCCCCTTGCTATTATGAGCTCTACATATGAAGTTCTTTTCCCAAAAACATATACTTTGATGAGACATGTTTATAAAGTCTGTGCACCTTAAAAGCCCAATTCAATTCTCTTAGATTAATTGGTTGTTTCCAGGGTGGGGTGCACTATATCTAGGACAATGGGAAACATGTTGTGTAACATTTACATAGGTTTCAAGTAGGCAGGTTATAAGCATGATGTACTGTAGCTTTAATGAAAGACATGCTGGAAGGTTAATTGGCTCCTGTCTAATTTGGCCCTGTATGTGTGTGTGATAGTGACCTTAGATTGTAAGCTCCTTTAGGGCAGGAACTGATGTGAATGTGCACTGCGTAAGTTGTTGGCACTATATAAATACCTGTAATAAATAAATAAATAAAGTGTGCCAGTGCCATTTAACACAGGTAGCTGTAATTCTAAAGCAACCACATCCAGCAGTGCTAAAGCAAATATCCCGCTCAGCCAAATAGCAGGTAGATCTATATGAAGCAATAGCTAACCTGAGCAATATGGAAAACACAACCACACAGTTGTGTATAATTTCCTCTTAACGAAGGACTAATTTTGCATGATTATCTGTTCCTGCATAAACAGATTGCAGCCCATGTTTAAAGGGTTGTTATGCTCATCTCTTCCAGCTTTCTCTTCTTCCAAAAAAAGCAGAACTGGCAACCTTTTGGAGGTCTCTTTCTGGGAAGACATAGAGACACACTGGGGTCTATTCACTAAGCTGCCGAGGGCAGCCGAGTGAATGACCGATCTGAAGTGAAGTGAGCCGAACACTGTTCGGCTATTCACTTCAGGCTGGTACGGCTAATTTCAGCCGTACATCGGCTGAAATCAGCCGTACATCGGCTTGCTTCGCGTGGCTTCAGGTCGGCCGAACATGCTCAGCATGTTCGGCCAACCCGAACTGCAGAAGGAGTTCGACTCAGCCGATCCAACATCTGGATCGGCTGAGCCGAACCTCTGGCAGGCTTCTCACTGCTGTTCGGGCTATCCTTAAAGATGCCGAACAGCAGTGAGTGAATAGCCGAATGCCGCTGAGCGGCATTCGGCTCGGCTGTTCTGCTCGGTCCCTCAGAGGGACCGAGCAGAACAGAAAAAGAGTGAAAAGAGTTAAAAAAAGTAAATAGAAAACGATTGTGCGGAGGAATAGTTTCCTATTGTCCGGCGGCTCTGCTGCTGTTAAAAAAACCACTGTCTTTCAGTTTGGGGTTGGTTGTACAGTATCAAGCTCACTACTGTATATGGAGAGTGGAACCATTACTAACAGAAGTGAAACTTGATCATGCTCTCCTACATAGATTTCAATTTTAATATTAGTTTTGTTAAGAGAAAAACAATCCCTCTTTAGGTAAACTATATTTTTGCCAGAATTTTAGCAAAATGTATTGCAAATGTGTATCTCATTCTCTCTTGTTAATTCTGATGTAGGCTTTGAAAATTGGAGACTTTCTAAAACGGACTGCTAACCAGGAAGGTCTGTTTTCAGGTTAAGCAGTATAATAAGATAAGATTCAGCATCAACATCCACTTATATGTTCAAATGACTCACATGAAACATAGTGCAGGAGATATTTGGAATTTTGTGGCAGTCAAATAAAATTTTAGCTAGTAATTGATTGAAAAGGCAAGGTCATTAAAAAACAAACAAACAAAAAATGTGTTTATTCTCATTTCGGATTTTTCGTTTTTTCGAGATTCGGGTCTGAAAGTCAATTAGTTTGAATCCGAATTTTCGTTAATTTTGGTTTAAGTTTGAGTTAAATGATAATTATGAATGAATATTTGTTGCAGAAAAGTGACATTAAATGTTTACTGTATTTCTTTTTAACTTTTGACACTCCACAGAAACAAGAAAAAAAACGGCATGCGGTTCCCCAGAACAATTTATATCGGACCCTTTAGGAGGTCTGGTGGGTATTTTAAGGGAGAACCCAATGCCAAAAAAATGGGAAAAAAAGCGTGGGGTCCCCCCTAAAAGCCCATACCAGACCCTTAATCTTGGCAGCAGCCTGTCAGGGCAGGAAAGGGGTGGGAGAAACGAGCACCCCCCCCCCCTCCACTATACCAGGCCACATGCCCTCATTAAGAGGGTGCTTTTCCAGTGGGGGCAAGCACCCCTGGAAAAGCACCTTGTCCCCATGCTGATGGGGACAAGTGCCTCTTCCCCACAGCCCTGGCCCAGTGCTTGTGGGGGTCTGCGGGCAGGGGAGCTCATCTGCACCCAGGTGCCAACCCCCATTGTGAATGAGTAAGGGGTACTTGTACCCCTACTCAATCTCTAAAGAGTTGAATAAAATGTAAATAAATACACAACATCTTAGAAAAAAATTACTTTAATTGAACAAAAACACATCCTGTGTTTTTGACAATTCCTTTAGTTAAAAAAAGAAAAATAAATGTCCCACAAAGTAATTCCAGCATCGGCCGACAAAAAACCAACAACTCCTTGATGCAATGTTTACATCGGGCAGTGGGGAGAAATAAACAAAGCCTGCTATTGGCTATTTAAAATTGAACAACAAAGACAAACAAGTCCAGAATGTCAACAAAGAGAGAAGCTTGAGAGCGATAAATGACAGCTCTCCTACTTGTGTTTCATTCTGAATGAAATTCGGATGTATCTGAAC
The DNA here is from genome assembly GCF_000935625.1 of Nanorana parkeri. Taxonomy (NCBI): domain Eukaryota; kingdom Metazoa; phylum Chordata; class Amphibia; order Anura; family Dicroglossidae; genus Nanorana; species Nanorana parkeri. The sequence continues at coordinate 460,633 of NW_017306739.1, forward strand.
TTCATTATTAAACATTTGGACACGTTCGGATTTGTTATTGCTGTCATTCAGAAATTCGGATGCATCCGAATGTACGCATTTCCGAAAATTCATACGAATTTCAATTCGGAACAAAACGAATCACACATGTCTAATGATAAATGTTATAATAATTTTTAAACTAAATTGGGGTATTCCTGCTATGCATCACCAATCTAACCTTCTACAGCTAGCAAGCTAAAGGGCAGTAAATTGGTAAAACGGAAAGACTAACAAAATGTCACTTTATTATTGCCCTTTATAGAGTATATTCCTTGAAAAATTCAATAGTATTACAAATAATATGAACGAATGTGGCAGAAATTACAATAGGGTAGTAGAACTGAGATATTTTGTTCATAATGACTTAACAACACAGGGAATACTTGATCATATTCGCACTTGTTAAGCTCACCATTAGTACTATGTACCTGGAAAATCATCACAGGGAAAATCTGATATCCCTTAAACACTTACACTTACAAACACATACATACACTTTCTAGGGCATTTTATAAATTCTAATTAATGTAAGGGGATGTTTTTGGGTTGAGGGAGGAAACTAATGCACAAAGATTGCCCATTTGGTGCCATTTAAACTCTGAAAGCACTGCTACAAGGTGGAAACCCATTATGGCCTAATGTTCACCGCAAGCATAATTTGAAGCAGTTACATCCACTACAAAGATCAAGCTGTAAATGGTGACCCTATATGCTAAGTCATACTAAGCAAAGTCCTGCAGAAACTAAAATGATTGTATCTGGACAAGCAATAAAGTTCAAATTCTTTCACTGAAATGAATTCTGCTTCCCACACACAAATTATTGCCTTCACACGCCACCTTGGGTTCCCTAAAGCTTTGAAGAGCCAATTTTCTGTTCTGTGAGAAGGGAGTTTATATGAAGAAATTACTTTCTTTTGTGTAACTAATGAGTGTTTCTCACGGCAGAAGGCTGTTACTAGAAATACAGTGGAAATTAACACTTTCAAAATATACAGCATGTTCCATCCAGTAGGATAACTGAAAACCTCAGGGTGATGGAGCAATATATAGTAGATACAGATGTGTTGTGAGTATGCAGCTGATAGATTAGGAGTTATAGCTGGGCCTTCTTCCCAAGGGTTCAGAAGCATTTACTACCTCCCCAGATACATCCTCATCAACGAACGCATACACACATGGGACATGTCTGTATAATTTGGGATTTTTTTTTGTCCATCATGGCAATTTTTGGCTATAACATCATTAACATGTAATAGATTGCCTGGTGGTAACCTTTTAAAATTCAAAATAAAAGAGACTAGATAAAAGTATTTTGCTTATTGGCTGTACAAAATGGGTACAGTATGATGTTTGGCTGGTTTCATGTTTACTTCCCTAAGGTCACATAATGTAGCAGGAGATAAATAGCCTATCATTATTATTCTTTAAATATAATCATATATTTATCACACATAAAGTGAGAGCACCTTGAAACAAAGCTAAATTCCTATTAAAAGTTTACTACTATTGCATGCCTGGAAGTGGAAAATATGTGATTCTATTAACACATCCACCATCATAACAGTAAGCAGCATTATTAGGTCTCAATGATGGTGTATGCCTGAAAATCAATATGACATAATGGCAGCACCTTAGAGATCAGATTATAGTGTGACATATCTAGACAACACATCTCAAAAACGTTCCTTAGTTAATAGGTGAACTAATCTCCATCTAAGCACTCTTGTCTTGCTGATACATTCCCTTAAAGGGTATTACATACATAAGACAGTATGATTACAGAAATGTGTATAAGTTTGCGTATCTAAAGATTTTGACTTATTCTTGGAACCGGCAATACAGCACAACCATTTTTCATTTGATTGCTATCAACACTTCCTTTATTATGTGAACAGAATAGAAATATACAATGATGCAACAAAAAAGACATGCACTAATAATCTGTTTTGATTCTATTAATTTCAAAATACATATGAAAATGATTTTGTTTTTGCTAAGAAAAATTATTGTGGATCTTTACCAATACAGAATATTTGGAAGATAAGTATACACTAAAGTAGTACTTAGAACTTTTACAGTAATGCCTTCCCTTTTCCATAAGCGTAGGTAATGCATTGTACAGTTCTGATTAGTAAACAGAATCAATCCCATTGAGATATTGGTCATGGGAAGTAATTCTAGTTCCATGCACCTCTTCGTGCTTGCAAGGGCAATAGCGTTTTATAAGATGCTTCAAATGTCTCCTGAATTTGATCCCAACAAAAGCATATAAAATAGGGTTGAGGAAACAATGTGAAAGTGCTATTTTTTCGCTAACATACTTTGCATAGTCAATACGTTTAATCAATTCACAATCCATAAGAAACTGTTGATGGTGAAATGATTGTAACAAGATAGTAACATTGTAAGGTGTCCAGCTGAGAAAGTATACAAGAACAATAAAAAGAATGAGTCTAACTGGTTTGTGGTTCCTTTGTGATCGAGAATGCTGTAATGTGCTTATAATCCTATAATAGCAGAATATGATGGAAGAGAAGGCAAGTAGAAAAGAGATATTTTGCTGATAGTGACTTAACAATACAGGGAATACTTGATCATATTCACATTTGTTATGATCACCAGTTGTACTATGTACCTGGAAAATCATTACAGGGACTGAAGCAACTATGCTTATTACCCAGGCTAGCACAGTAATCAGAATTCCCAAAAAAGTTTTTTTGGCTTTTAAAGCAGACAGTGGATCTACAACTGCAAGATAACGATGATATGTAAGAAATGTCAAGAAAATAAGTCCGCTGTAAAATCCTATTGAGAAAAGGATGTTGAATATTTTGCAAGCCATAGCCCCAAACACCCATCCTTGACTTTGGTACACAGAAAAAAATGGTAGACAGGATGTTAAAATTAGGTCCGCGATTGACAGGTTAAATATGAAGATGTTTGTAAGTGACTCCAGACTTTCATATGTCATTAAAATCCAGAGGACAAGGCAATTTCCAATGATCCCAAAAATAAAAATAAAGGAATTTAAAATGGTTGAAAAAAGTGTTACAAACATTTTAACATCTTCTTTGTTGCATGGTGAAACTATGACAGGATCGTAATCAGTTGTATAATCTGGAAATGTAGTTTCTTCCATCATGTATTTATTTCTTTTTCTTTTATCTATATTAATGAGAACATAAATAGATTTTATATTTCATCAGAAAACAATTACTACTTTCCTAATAATGAATATGGTCTTACCTTTGCAAAAGTGAAAGGAACTAAAAAGTGAAGTGAACGTTACATTTAGTATAAGTGTGTTAACTTCTTGTTTTTATTTTGATGTGGTTACATTGAGAGGAAATAAGCCATAACATGTATTTTTGTTTCTGCATTTGGTGTTTAGTAGAAATAAAATCCCTGTAAAGAAAACTGAGAGCAAAATAATAATGTAATGTGTAGCGATCACCCCAAAGGAGCCGCTGAATGCCTGGTTCATCTCTAGTCTGTCTAGGGTATGTTCTTCAGCTGCCCACAAATTAGCCTTAACCGCCCTTCTTCTATTGCCCACAGATTGATGTCCACTCCAGTAATAAAATGCTGAATAATGTTTTAATGAACATCTTCACTGAGGAGAGAGGGTATAGGGGTTCTAAGCTTCCAGGGGTAACTGACAAGAGCTCCAGACTCACCAGACCTGGTTGGCATATCAGAGTAGATCAACTTAACAGCTAAGCAGGATGGATACAGATCCTCAAACAGGAAAGACACCGACTATACTCCTGAAGTCCTCTTAGTTCCAGGGCACTTCAAGAGCCAGCATTGGTCCCGGTTCTCTTCCTCAGACAGCAAGACAGGCCTCATCCATGTTGGAGGCCTCGGGGAAACCTTTCCTTCACACCAGCCCATGCACACCCCAGGCCTATCTCAGCATGCACCACTGGCTGAGAGAAACCCAGTGATTGGCTGCTGTGCTGTACATACACCACAGTGTCTCTCATTGGCTGTCCCACAAAATGACAGAGTCACATTCCGCCCAGGGGGTACAGGCAATGCCAGACACCTTGAATTAACCAGATAATTGCCACTATAAATCCAGTCATGCTGACTACAGCCCTGGCTATCACTAAACATCTAGTAGCCACATCACAGAAGGGATGGGGGCTACAAATGTAATTTATGCTATCCATAAAAAAGTTTAATTGCCTTCTCAGTGTCCTTTTGGGCCACCAACATTTTATGGTATTTCCCAGTTTCTAAACTTTTTAGAAGGTGTATTAGATGGTAGTATGGAGGCAGACATAGGGTATGCTTTTCTTCTGTGGTTAACTGAGAAGTCTTCTCAAGAAGCAAAACAGCAACTTTACAGGCCCAACATAATAGCTCATATAAGTGCCCCTTATTTACATCTCAGGGAGGTAGCTTTATATAAGCCACAAAGGTCTTATTTGTGTTAAAGGTGAAATATATCATCTGGCAGACGACTGGACAACACTTTTTCAGCCCTTCTCCAAGCATTCTCTGCCACAGAAATGTCAACATGTCTCGCTGCTGCAATACACACACATTATTTACATGATTTCCCATTCCTAACTAAAACCTTTACTTAACTGAGCCAGTTATTTAATTTTTCCACTAAGTCACAAGACATTACCCTGTCTCCCCAACCAATCTGGTGCCTGAGTTTACTATTGCAGAGCATCAGTACTTGAAAATTGTCCTATCTCTAAATTCCCTTTAAAAGTACTAAGACACACTAACAGGCAGCCTGGAGCTCCAGTAGCATTTTCAAAAATATGGTTTGGTAGGTAGCCTAGGCAACCTAGAAGTGATGAGCTGCTGAGCTTGGTGTGAAGAGTTACAGCACCTGTGAATTACTTTGAAGTGACAGATGCCACTATTTTACTACCAGCGTTGAGCAGAAAGATGCTATCACTCTTACTGTATAGCATTATGACTGAATATTGCTTTAGTTACTATAGAGTTCATTCTATAATGAATGATGCTGCCAGACTTATTCACATCACCAACTATTTAGTGGCTGCTGCCCTTCTCTTCCAATCTCTCAATTCCTCCCAAGACATCCTGCTCTCTAGCTTCCTCATTACCTCCTCCCAAACTTTTCTCCATGATTTATCCAGAGCCGTTACCTTCTTTTGGAACTCCCTATCCAAACCCATACAGCTATCTCCTGTTCTGTCCACCCTTACGTGATCCCTGAAAACTCATCTTTACAGGAAAAGCCTATCCCACCTCAACCTAAGAACTGCACTTTTTCTTTCTCCATCAGCTCAACCTTCATAGTTAATAGCTAATGTATCACTTACCCTTAACTTTAAATTGTAAGCTCTCATGAGCAGGGTCCTCCCAATCCTCTTGAGTTGTAATGTAAATGTCTCTTTATTTTGTGATGTACTGCACAAACTGTTGATGTTATATAAATCCTGTATTATTACAATAATAATATTGAATGCCAGCAGCTAAAATGGTTGTAAAATTACAAAGCTATTATGAGTAGGGCTCTGGCTATGATAACCATTGGTTATACAACACATAGTGTAGGTATGAAGTGGTTAACTTAAAATTAACTAGGTTACATGTTGGGTTGTATACAATATCACCACAGCTTGGTTTGGGTTTAAAGGTATAGACTCGAGCTATTGTGAGTAGGGCTCTGGGTAAGATACTCATATCTTACAACATTTATACAACATTTCATCTCTGTGCCGTTTCATCCATGCTATTGGCAGTAGAACTATGTGCCATCCAGGTGCACTGTAGACATTTCACAGCTTTCAATATTAAAAGTCTTGTAAGTGGAAACTGCCTCAGATTAATTATATGTAAAACTACCTGATTTGGTAAGTTTGCTTTATGTTCCAGCAGCATGTGTTGTTTTATGCCATGTGTATCATGTGTTTTTTGTTGGAGTGCACCATTTGTATCCCTTATGGTCAACTATGGCTGTATAGCTAAAATGAAGTAGGGAAATTGAGCTTTCACATATATTTGCAAGTATAAGCAAACAGCATAACGTTCAAACTAGAAACAAATAAAACTGTGTTTCTCTACTGCCTAACAGGGCCATGTGCCTGGCAATTGTGTACTGTACAAAGAAAAAGTGGGATACCATAGAGAAATAAACCCAAGGTGGTATACTTACAGCAGTCTGTTCAGAGGATACCCTATTTTGGTGTACTATTTAGGACATGTACTCCATTGGTCAAGCTGCACAGACCTGAAAGCTAGATGAATGGTGCCAGACCTTCCCCCATATACCACCTGCAAGTGTAAAGACTGAAGTAAAGAATCCTCCCACACTAAAATAACTAGAGAAGTTTGAGGACTGTCATATCCCTGCAAAAGCTGGGTATACAGGGCCAGATTAACATAGGGGCCGGTGGAGCTCCCGCTCCAGGCCAGCACCTGCAAATAGGCCTGGTTGACTCAGCCTGAATCGCGGCCCGGTCAGCCTGACCCAAATCGCGGCTGGCCCGACCCTACCTGAATCGCGGCTCCAGGTGGTCAGTGTGGGCTCCAGGTGGTCAGTGAGACTGGTGGCCGTGACCAGGCAGCCTCGGCCCTCTATTCAGTCATATTAGAGGGCCCTCTGATAAGCCTGAGCAGAGAGCCGCATCTGCTGTGGCCGCAGCCGCCAGTCTCACTGACCACCTGGAGCCCGCACTGACCACCTGGAGCCCGCACTGACCGCCTGGAGCCCACACTGACCACCTGGAGCCCGCACTGACTGCCTGGAGCCAACACTGACCATCTGAGAGCCTGTACTGACCACCTGGAGCCCGCCCTGACCACCTAGAGCCTGCACTGACCATTTGAGAGCCCATACTGACCACCTGGAGCTTGCACTGACCATCTGGAGCCCACACTGACCACCTGGAACCCTTACTGACCACCTGGAGCCCACACTGACCACCTGGAGCCTGCACTGACCACCTGAGAGCCCATACTGACCACCCAGAGCCCATACTGACCACCCGGAGCCTTCACTGACCACCTGAGAGCCTGCACTGACCACCTGGAGCCCGCACTGACCATCTGGAGCCCGCACTGACCACCTAAAGCCCATACTGACCTCCTGAGAGCCCATACTTCAGGTGATCACCTGAAGCCCATATTGAGCACCTGGAGCCCACACTGACCACCTGGAGCCTGCACTGACCACCTGAGAGCCCAGACTGACCACCTGGACTCCTCACTGACCACATGAAGCCCATACTGACCACCTGGAGCCCACACTGACCACCTGAGAGCCCATACTGACCACTTGAATCCTATACTGACCACCTGAAGCCCATAATGACCACATGGAGCCCGCACTGACCACCTGGAGCCTGCTCTGACCACCTGAGAGTTCATACTAATCACCTGGAGCCCGCACTGACCACCTGAGAGCCCACACTGACCACCTAAGAGCCCGCACTGACTGTCTGAGAACCTGCACTGACTGCCAGAAAGCCCACACTGGCCCCCTGAGAGCCCGCACTGGCCATCTGAGACTCACGCTGGCCATCTAAGAGCCACCTAAGAGTCTGAACAGCCTAATGAGAGCCTGCACAGCCCGCCTAAGCCCTGCACAGCTCTCCTGAGACCCTGGAAAAATCAGACCGTGAACCCGAAGCAACACGGATTGTGTAGCTTCATATTATTCTGCATTGCTGTATAAAGTATTGCTGAGATTTGCAGTCCTCTTTAGCTGATAGTATTTTTCTGCAGTGCTTTACAATGAACTGTTGGGACTTGTAGTCCTCCATAGCTAGTGGTATTATTCTGCATTACTGTATAATTTATTGCTGGGATTGGTAGCCCTCTATAGCAGGTGGCATTCTGCATTTCTTTGTAATGTATTACTGGGATTTGTAGCAGTGGCGTAACCAGAGTTATGGGCGCCCGGGGCAGAACATATTATATAAACATCCACTAGAACTGTACCACCACCCCCACACATATATATCAGATAAGGAACTACAAGTCCAAGCATGCCATCATTGTCCCTGTACACCCCCCCACACACACACATATCAGCCAGGGAACGGCAATATCTAGTTGTTGTAAATTTGTAGTCCTCCATAGTTGCCGATATTTTGCAGTGCTGTATAATGTCCCTCTACAGCTTGGAGTCATTGACAGATCTACCAGCTGCAACCAGCCCTGGTGCTCCACAGTTTTATCTTGCTCTCTGTGTTGAAGTAGTAGTCTCTCTTCAGAAGCCCAACACATTCTTTGTTTAATCAGAGCTGGAGCTATCCAACCAACAAGGAGAATGAACTTTGCTGACTTCAGAGTTATACGTCTGACTCGGCAGGGTGCTTGTCAGACCTCTGCAGAGAAACCACTGCTTCCAGGGGACAGACTTTTCTATTCAGACTGTGGCTACTTTCTAAAAAAAATGGACTGTAAGACTCTGCACATCTTTAGTTTTGACGCACCTTACCAGCTGATTAAAACTGAAAGTTCAATTGGACTTTAAGGGTTTGTGATAAACTATTTTAAATCCATGCATTAGAAATCCAAATATGCCAAAGCTGGTCCACATTGCCTTTCAGTCTGTGCACAGTGCCACTCTTTCAATGTAAACATTCATCAAGGCATTAAAACATACAAGTCACCTGTGACAGATTTGGACCATCAATCATTTATTTTAAATTATGACATTGTCTAATTTAGTTTTTACTAAAAGTGACTACCATGATTTATATAAATAAGTAGCCTGACTACCTACTAGGCATGTGCAATTCATTTCGGAAAAATGTTGGTATTCGGACGAATTTTCATTATTCGGATATATCCGAATCTCCGAATAGCAGAAAGGATGAATACAAATGAATACGAATTTCTGATAACAACATTTTGGATGCAATCGTTGTCCACCGTAGTGGTGGACATGTGCAATTTGTTTTGTTACGAATTAAATAATGTTCTGAAATTCATGCATTCGGATACATCCGAATGGGTCTGAACAGGGCCGGCCTTAGGCCTTTAGGCGCCCTGTGCGAGAAAGCTTTACAAGAATCCGAATTTTCGTTTCCTCAATTTCGAATTTCGTTCAATAAAGGAACTGAATCAAAGATGTGACTGTTTTAGGCCAATTAGGTAGGCTGAATGCATCCGAATCCGAATTTTCGTTTCTGAAAATTCGTATCCTGTCCGAACCTCGTTCAAAAACAAAACTGAATCAGACATGTGACTGTTTTTGGTCAATTTGTGCTTTCTGGCTGCTGGGGATTGCATTACAGGCACAATCATGTGACCTCCCTTTGTGGTTTATAGTTAGTGGTTGGAGAAAACACACAGTGTCTTCTAGACTTGTGCATTCGGAATCGGACAGACCTCCAAATCAACGTAAATCCGTTGATTTGGGTGTTTGTCCCAATCCGAATGCACAAATGATTATGTGCCCAAATTCACCGAAAATGAACTCAGGCACATAATCCGAATGAAACAAACGCTTGGCGGCCATATTGGCACCTGTGGCATCATATGACGTCATGCGCCTTGCCTCCAAGATGGTAGCACATGCGTAGAAGGTGCTGGCGGCCAGTGTGGCCGCCGAGCTTTCTTTTCGTTTCAGATTCAGAACGAATCCGAAATTGGAAATAAAATATTGTTTTCAATTTTAAAACTATACAAATTGTTTTTAGTTTTTGACAAAACGTTCGAAAACGGAACATTTTCAGTTGCGCAAGTTCTCTGCGATCATCGGGTGAGCTATATCTCTGTCATCCTTTTTTTTCCATTTATATTTGTTGGAGCGAGCAAGTTTAATATATTTTGAGTATTATTTCTGCATTTTTCCTTTTTTTTATTGTGAGGTTTTTTTTTTCTTTTCTTTAATTTAACATTTATTTTCTATTGAATGTTGTATATATGTTTTTTTTCTTGGGTTTGATTACTGGGTTTTCGAGGTACGTGTAAAGTGCCAAAGCTAGGCATTCTTGCCTTAAACATTTTTTGGGGGGGCTTATATTCATATTGTTGATTGCTCAAATCAAAACATGGAGCACGCTAATAAAGAGCGGTATGCAACAGTGAGCACTCCTGGTACCAGTACAGGTACTCCTTGAGGGGGAGAGGTAGGCAAGAGGATAAGGTTGCCCATACCATGTCTGTGCCCTCACAACTAAGCTCCCCTCCCATTAAGCTAAAAAGGACAGACAGGGATACAGCAGTTGGTAAAGCCAGCATGTTTGAGCTCAGTAAATGGCAGGGACCCAGCAGTTGCCAACAGCTATTGCCAAGAACCACCTGCACAGCTACAACGGACAATGGCGTTACCACCACCATTGCCACATCCACTGCCGTTACCCAAGTCACCCCTGATGTTTTACAGCAGGGGTCAGGCCAAAGCTGCGCATGGCGTTGCTAGTGTGCATGCAACTCTCCTAAAAAGTCCCCTTCCCCACATGCCTCTCCAGTTTTGGTCTCTGAGTCTCCCAAGGGACCGGTGTTGTTCAGGCCTCCTCCTCCTGTTCAACCTCTGGAAGAAATGCCAGCGGCCAGTGGTAGCGTTGGCTGCCGTTCAAACATTTGGCAGCATTTTCAAAAAATTGGCCAAGGTAAGCTTGTCAAATGTGAACACTGTGGCAGGCAGGTCAGCCAAGGCGAACTGATTATTTGACCAATAGTTGGATGAGCCAGCACATGCCCGTGCACCGCCAGGCAGGGCTTTTAAGAGAGGAAACAGGTGTGGTCCTCCCCTAAGCACTACAAGGGGATCCACAAGCACCACCGCCAGGCAATCAAAGAAGAAGAGGGATGCTGTTTACCCACTCTGGAGCAATTAGGCGGCTTTCAGGCCAGTGGGTTGTCTCGGCAGTAATCCTGAAAAATCACCCGCCTGATTGCTCATCTGATTGCGGTTGGTGGGGCCCCTTTCAATATGGTGGAAGGGGAGCCCTTTAGGCAGCTCCTGCACGCTGTGGCTCCCCAATACCATGTACCATCCCACACCACGTTTAGCCAAAGTGTGGTTCCATCTTTGTATAGGGCTTGCACTGGCGTGCTGAAGGAGGAGCTTGGAAGGGCCAGTGGACAGGCAGTGCATTTCAGCACTGACCTGTGGAGTGCTACCTGTGGCCAGCATGCATACCTGTCCCTGACGGCACATTGGTGGCAGCCCAAGGTGTTGAAAGATTTACTTGCAACTTCAGCATCATCATCCATTGCCAAGGAGGGGCACCGCTCTTTGCTCCTTCATGCAGAGGTGATGGATGAATACTACACCTCTCAGAACATCTTGCGAGCCCTGCAAAGGATGGTGTAACAGTGGATGGGAGAGCAGGCAGGCAGCAGGTGCAGGATGGGCTTCGTGGTGACCGACAGCGGGACAAATATGATAAAGGCTGTATGGGATGGTGCATTTGTGGGTGTCTGATGTTCAACCCATATCCTCCATTTGGTGGTTAGGGCTGCTTTGGATGAGCGGACTGGCTCCGGAAATTCGTTGGTAAATTCATACAAAAATAACGAAAATTCGGATTTTGTCTGAATCCGAAACCCGAACCGAATAGAATTTCGGAACTGAAAGGTGGAAATACAAAATAACGAAAATACAAAATGAACCGAACTGAAAAATTTGTCTACATATAATACTGCTAACGAATTTTGTCCGAATCCTGAAACGAATTGACTTTCGGACCCGAATCCCGAAAAACTAAATACTGGAAAATCCGAATGAAAACTAAATTAAATAAATGTTTTGCCGGTGCACATGTCTACTACCTACATCTGCCCTACAGTTTATTTAATAGTATATACATTTTACGTGATGTTTTCTAAACTTTAGCCAGTGCAGTGAATACAGTTAAGGGCATCTGTAATCAAATTGGCTCTTAGTATGTTAAATTGATTTAATCCTTTATTTTAAACATGTAAATATATCTAATATTTTAAAGGTGAACTATGAGGTGAGTGTTTTTCACTCACCTCATAGTTCTAGCCGACCTGTGACAATGAGACTGAAGTATTTAGTTTATAGTAATCTCTAGAATTCAATTGGCTGGCTTTTTTCTTGCCATGTGAATGGAGGACGTTTGCCTCTCACACATAGCATTTGTTATTATCTTCTTAGTAATGGTATTACAGTGCATACTCTCTCTTTGTGCTGCTGCTTCATTGGAATAACAGTTATGCTGGCTCCTATTTACAGTATTAACTTGCAGAGATTTGTAAGGTGAGTATTTTTCCACTTAACCGCAACCTGTGTATACATATACACATATATCTGGGTATAGACTTTTTTGACAGCTACTTGTCAGTGAGTCGTACAGTTTAGAGAAGTGCTATACATCTGCTTTTCAGTTTCCAGTGGTTCAGCTCTGATACACTAGCACTGATTAGCATATGTCTACTTCTTCTTCCTGTAAATATTTTCCAACATTTGTTGCAGAACATTCTCCAATATGCAAAAAGACTATCACTGCAAAATTTGCTAAATATCCAAGATAACAGAAAAGAAAGACCCGATGAGAAACCACTGAACCAAGTAATACAAGTTGCAGGTAAAAAGTATTTGAAGTAAAAAAAAAAAAGATTTACTGATTTCTGTTGGTTAAAAGAAAAAGAGGATCCCACTGTACTCAGTTCTGCTAGGGAGCCAAAAACACCTATAATCTAAGAAAAGCAGAAGTCACTAGTTGCATATATTTTTGTATCTGCTTAGAGAGCTTGACATATCTGAATGTAATGCCATGTATTTGTGACTTTCTGGCACTGAGTATCTTTTTCAATCACATTTGTTTCTTACCTTTAATATTATATTGTATCACTTTATTCCCAAAGTTTAGCACCAATCAGCTGTTATACCTTTTATAGCAGCAGGAGGTTTATTTGACTATTTTCTGACCATAAATTTCTTGTAATTAAAGTGTAGAAAATGTTGGGTAAAGGCCAAGACCTATTATGGGATCTTTAAAGAAGAATTGATCAGTACTCAAGCTCAAGGAAGATAACACTACAGTGTTTAGAAAAGAAAAAAAAGAAAACATCAAAGCCTTGAAAACAGCAAATAATCCATGTCAAAAGGGTAATAATACCAGGCTTTGCAGTTAATTCATTCTCTATACAATGAGCATCAATTCGATAGATAGACAGACAGACAGACAGACAGACAGACAGACAGACAGACAGACAGACAGACAGACAGACAGATAGATAGATAGATAGATAGATAGATAGATAGATAGATAGATAGATAGATAGATCAAGATCAAGCAGCCACCAGCAATTTATTTTTATAACACTATTACCTGAAAGCATTCACATCTGTTGCCCAATATTCTACTTGCAAGTCATATTTAAAATTTTCTAGATTTTAAATAACACAGGCATCTACACTTCTTTCTTATTTTTTTATTCCTCTTATTTTGACATACTTTTGTTTTAATTCTTTATCTCACTGCCTACTTTTCTGTGTATTTTGTGTATTTTTTTTAAACTCCCACATCTTCCCATGAATAGGCACTTGTTTGTATAGCTGTGCTTTCTGTTGTTCATTGGGTCAGCAAAACATAACTTAAAAGAATAGTGACTTTCATTATCAGACTTGTAGGTGGGGAAGAGATTGCCAACAGATGTGGTTTCATACAGTTTTCTTTCCAAACGTATTATGGAAATATATGTAAAATTTATACAGACATATCTTTTACCAGTTGTGAGGAATATTTTGACTTTAAATGCTGCCTATAGAAAAACTGGACAAAACAGTGGCATACTAATTCTCGAGATGACATTAAAAACCTAAATGGGTGTATGCTCAAAACTAGATGAACATTGGAGCTAATAGGTATAGAAACAAATGCAAGGCTTTTATTTTTATGGCACAACTAAAAAAAAATATGTAGAAAAGTGGTGAAACCCACTATCTGGAATATACAATTAACCCTAATGTAATCGTATATAAATATGAGACATAATTTTCTTTATTAGACTTATGCAAAAAGTATAAAGCAATCAGGTTTAAATTTACTACAATCAAAGCAAATAAGACTTGTTTTGTGATTGGCTTCTGTATATAACTACATTTTGTACATCATTATTGCTCTTTCTACCAATGTTTTTCTTAAAGGCTTGAGAAGCTGCATGTGGAATGCAAAATAAGGTCTGTGCCATTTTAGCCAATAGCACTGAAACTGCATGAGGTAAGAACAGGGCCACTATTTATATTGGTGCAGATTATCACATACTTTACGTGCAGTGTCAATTGCATTTAACTGCATCAAAAAGTGTGAACAGGGTCTAAGCATATACATGCAAATGACAAGTCTTTTTATTTATTTTTTTACTTTTCAAAGTCTTTTATTGGTTTTTAAGTTTTTTAACAAAAGAAAAAATATAACATCGGTATCTCCCATGTTGCATGATATTTAGTGATAGCTGCGATTTGTGCAGCTTGAAAATATTTTTGGACGTTCGGGACACCCAAACCTCCTGCGGGTCTGGGTTGATACATAACCGTCCTGGGAAGACGTGATTTCTTATCGGACCATATGAATTTGAAGATCTTGTGTTGCAGCCCCCTCAGGATATGAGGTGGGATGGGGATTGGTAGGACGCGGAAGGGGTATAGTATCTTAGGAAGTAGCGTCATTTTAACTGCGGCAATCCTCCCCAACCAGGAAAGGGGATATGTGTGCCATACCTTTAGTAGATTGGTGAGTTTGGTTATTAGTGGTGGGTAGTTTGCCGCATAGAGTGATGGGATGGAAGGTGTGAGGTGTATACCCAAATAGGTTAGTGAGGTAGGTTCCCATTGAAACAGGAATTTATCTGCTAGCGGCTTGAGTAAATGAGTTAGTAGGGATAGATTTAATATTTTTGATTTAGATGGGTTGACCGTCAACCCCGAGAGCCCCTTGAACGTATCTAGGAGTGTCATTATATTGGGGAGGGATATATGTGGTTTGGAGATATAAAGCAGAATGTCATCTGCAAATAGGCAAAGCTTGAGTTGTTGCGCTGCTACCGTGATGCCCGAAATATCAGGGTGTGCCCGTATCATTGCAGACAAGGGTTCAATTGCCAGGGCAAATAGGAGGGGGGATAAAGGGCATCCTTGGCGCGTCCCTCTACTGATTGGAAAGGGCAGTGATTTGTAACCCGCGTACTTCACTGATGCCACTGTTTGCGAGTATAATGTCGAGATCCAAGTGCAAAATTCTTTACCGAATCCCCAGCGGCCCAGCATGTCAAACAGGTAGGGCCATGACAGAGAATCAAATGCTTTATGCATGTCTAATGATAGGAGCAGCGACAGAATATTCCGTTTCCTCACTAGGTCTATCAGAAGACATGTTCTGCGGACGTTATCACTAGCTTGGCGGCGTGGCATAAAGCCCACTTGATCCTTGTGGATAAGGTCCCCTATCAATCCATTTAATCTAGTTGCAAGAATTTTAGCTAGAATTTTGATGTCGAGATTCAGAAGCGATATTGGTCTGAAGTTCGACCAGATGGTATTATCCGAATTTGGTTTTGGGATCATACATACTGTAGCCGCTAGGGATTCTTGCCTGAATCTACCATCAACTCTGAGAGAGTTTAGCGCGTTAGTGAGCAGTTGATCATTGAATTTTTTATAATAGGCTGCTGTAAAGCCATCAGGGCCAGGTCTTTTGTTGGGCTTAAGGAATTGTATGGCCGCCTGCACTTCCAGATTTGTTATTGGCTTGTCCATGGAACTACGCTGGGTATCAGTCAGGGTTGGCAGTGACAGGTTGGCCATAGTTTGGGTTTGTAGTTCAATGTTCAACTGTTCATGTGGTTGGTATAGAGATGAGAGATGGTGTGCAAATTCTTGGACTATTCTGCGGGGGTTACTGGATATTGATCCATCTGACATATGTAAACGGAGTGGTTTTTGTTGTAAGTCTAGTTTCCTCAGCCGGCGAGCGAGTAAGGAATCCTGTTTGTTACCATGAAGATAAAATTTATGTTGGGTCCTACGTAGGCTTTTGTCCGCGATATTAGTTAGGAGTAAATTTAGATCTCGTCTAGCCTTATCTAACAGTGTTCTGTTTAATTGGGTTGGATGTGCCGTGTATGCTTGGGTTTGTTTCATATATGCGTCTTCAAGAGTTTTCAAACGCGCTTGTCTTTGTTTTTTGAGGGAGGATGCCGCACGGATGCATTCTCGTCTGAGGACTGTTTTATGTGCCTCCCACAGGGTCATGGAAGAGACCTCCGAGGTGTCATTAAGGGTTAAGTACTCCGTAAGGGCTGACTCTAGGGATGAGCATACACGATCATCAGTCACAGGGAAAACAGGGAATCATTCAGAGACCATGACCGATCTACCGATTCTGACCAAAAGGAGGACAAATGAACAATGACCCCCCGGTGGTCTGACCATGAATATGGATGAATGGTTGCGCTCATGATTGAAGGGAGGGTGGCGTGGGAAGTAAAAAAATTGTCTATTCTTGAGAATGAATTGTGTGGATGTGAATAGAAGATGGTTGTGTAAGTAGATGGCTGGGGTCTCGGGACATTTGTAGGGAGTAAGGTGGAGCGCTCAGGGAGGGAAAGGGTGGGGTGGAAAAGGTCAAGTGTGAAGGCTGAATGTAAAGAAACAAAAGAAAGAGTGTAGGGTGCAGTTTGAGCTGCCGGTTCTGACTAGGGGCCAGTTGCCCGCCACATATCGTGTGACGGACCGCCTCCCCAGGCAGAAGAATCATCTCCATCCCGAACCCGTAGGTTAGGACGAGGGAGAGGAGTGGGTGATGGATGGCCAGTTCCCCTCCAACACCGCAGGGGGAACCCGCTGTAAAATGCAATATTCAACATTTCAGAAATAAAAGTGACTAAAAGTAACAGTAACTGTAACAATATCATTAACACCTCTGGCATACTAAAGTGGAATATATTGTGTGCCTAGTAACTTGTGGGTACAGCGAGCAACGGCTCCTGCTTCTACAAATAGGTGGATAGGCACCAAATAAAACTTAACGACGTGTATCTACCCAAAACAGGTCAAGGCTAAGGCATTCCACGTGTATTACTTTTAGAGTGGTAATAAAGTCAACAGCATTCAGACTCATAAGTATGAATTAAGACTGGGTATCATTACAAATTTCAATAACTTCTATAGTCAGCTGTATAATATTTACTTAGAAAGTCTTTTTAATAATACTATTCTATTGCTTCCTTAAGGAAGAAATTGATCCATTTTGTGAGGGAGCACCATTCTCAGTAGGATTTTACAATGACATAAAGAGGGCAGTAAAGAGACTGCAATTCTATATTTTGATAAAATTAGTAGATTAAAGGATCTGCAGTGATAATACAGCAAATTGTATATGCACAGAGAGATGACAGAACAGCTGCAGGTTCAGGCATCTCTCACATCTTCTCTGGGGGTCAGCTAGCGACTGTTAACTTCACTCTTCCTTTCTCCCTTTAAGAAACTGTCAGGTGGATTAATACTCCAGCATCTGACAAAATTTGAAGAATCAGTTATGGGTGGGCTGATCTTTTAAATGTCCCCTTCTGTTTTTGTTCCATGGGGAACAAAAGATACTGGCCTTAGGTCCATTTACAATTTGGCTGCTATTCACAAGTATAGTGGCTGGATATATTTTAGATTACCGCAGTACTTGTTTAGAAAACCAGCCTGTTTTTACAATCAAGATCACATCCCTAAAAAAAAAACTTTTATTGGAAAATAATGCAAACAAATTAATCAATACATTTAAAGGAGATATAGTGAGATGCTTAGATAACTCAATTAAGTCCAAAAATTTAATAACTGTGCCTACTAGACAGTTAATTGTGCAAATGTAGCAAATGACTGACCACCCAATATATTCATAATAACACACACATATCCCAAATTGATGGAAAATTTCTGTGCAGATGAGAACTGTTTATTTTTTCCCTCTTTGTCAATGAGAGAGAAGGAGAGTGCTGCTAACACATGATAGGCATTTTTACATTGCAAGGGAATGTTCCCTTTTAAACAATACCAAATTAGGATAGGGTTGAGCTGGGGGGAGGAAAAGACAAAGCTTGGGAAGGGGGAAGGGGGAAGGGAGCACTCAGCCAGTGTACCCCAACTCTCAGGCAGAGAGGGAAAATGTGCCCTTTTTTGTTAGTAGATATATTGCTTCTCTCTGAAATTAGGGGCCTCTAAATAGCAAAATAAAGTTACCATACACAATTAGACAATTGTTCCATTTCCAACACGATTTAGCAAATTTCCAACACTATTTAGCAATCCCCCCTCCACCAAGTTTGGTGGAGGGGGGATTATGGTGTGGGGGTTGTTTTTCAGGGGTTGGGCTCCAGTGAAGGGAACTCCAGTTCTCTTCACTTGGGAACTTGGGGTTCCAGTGAAGGGAACTCTTAAGGCATCAGCATACCAAGACATTTTGGACAATTTCATGCTCCCAATTTTGTGGGAGTTTGGGATGGCCCCTTCCTGTTCCAACATGTGCACAAAGCAAGGTCCATAAAGACATGGACTAGCGAGTTTGGAGTGGAGGAACTTGACTGGCCTGCACAGAGTCCTGACCTCAACCAGATAGAACACCTTTGGATGAATTAGAGCGGAGACTGTGAGCCCGGCCTTCTCGTCCAACATCAGTACCTGACCTCACAAATGCGCTTCTGGAAGAATGGTCAGACATTCCCATAGACACACTCCTAAACCTTGTGAACAGCCTCCCCAGAAGAGTTGAAGCTGTTATGGGTGCAAAGGGTGGGCCAACTCGATATTGAACCCTAAGGACTAAGACTGGGATGCCATTAAAGTTCATGTGCGTGTAAAGGCAGGCGTTCCAATACTTTTAGCGAAATAGTGTACACTAAAAATGATTCATGCAACTGCATTCCCTACTTGTATCACAAAAGTCTTTTGGATATATCATTACCATGATGTCCTTTGGTAGGTGCATAGGGTAATAAAAAATGGTGAGGAAGAAGCTGGAATGACACGATACTAGATGAAGGTAACCAAGTTTTAAAATATTTATTACAATGGTAAATAGTATTTTGTCACAGTACAAGCTTGGTTACTTCATCCAGGAAAGTCCAGTCAGTTTGGAAAAATCTGATATCTTGGCTTGCATTCAATTAAATAGTATAAATGTGAGATAATATGACTATACTCTTTGGAATGGCATAATATTGATTTGACAGAATTTGGGCAGAAGAAAACAGACTAAATCGTGTGAGTTTAGGTTATAGTGCAGCTTTGAACTTTTTTTGCTTGCTTGTTCTGTATTATTAGTAAATAATAAATGTGTAACCTAAAAAAAATTAAACGGAAAACAGAAAAGGTAGAAAATAATATAAAAGCAGAAGTAGTCACTGTTGTACTTCGTCAACAATAAAAAAACAGAAACATATCAGAGCCACTGCTTCTTAAGAAACATCTTTAGTCATGTGCATAAACCTACATTAACCACTTCAGTGTTCAAACATTCCTACCTTTTATAGACCAGAACAATTTTTATTTTTCCACTATAGGCCTGTTTATTCTTTGATAACTTTGTCATTATTTAAGATAACAAAGTAACACATACATTGGGGCAGATAAACTAAGATTGGCGGTTGTTGAGGAACGTGAGTTGTCAAACGTGACATCTTATTTTGGTGCATTGCATGTCAAATGAACTATTTTGTTGTGAAGCCTAAAGTTTATTTGGTGCATAGTAGCATATACTGTATAACTGTCTTGTGCCATCATCCTTTGGGCTCAATACTGCACATTTCTAGTGTGTCAAATATTAAAACAGAAACAACAAGGGGAGTAAGGAGTTACGCTATAAACAGATTATAATATGTGATCTATATCAGTCTCCAGGGTTTCCGTAAACAAATTAAAAAAAGAAGGTTCCCCAAACAAAGAAATCCCTATATTGGAGCTGATCAGGTAAACAGGTGACACAAAATGGTAATGATGTATAAAAAATATATATTTAATGACAATTAAAGAAAAATACACATAGGATCCAATATAACAAGACATCTAAAAACAAGTAAAAAGACATCCCCTTGAAATTCCACTTATAGTAATACGAGTGATAATCTAGAGACCACCTCATTGGTAAATAGTCACTAATATATACACATTGATGTGTTTTAAAGACGGATACAATGTATCAGAGCGTACTCACAACCTGTGTGGTTTGCGATGAGGGACAGTCCTTGTAGGGTCCCCTGTTTAAACGTGGATGGAGTAAATTCTGTGAGGTGTATCTTAGTGTGGGATTGTGACTCCAGATAGTAGTTATCCTTGTTTGTCTGGATGCTCCGATGAGCGTGTCACTCCCTGCTCAATTGAGCTCACACTGATCAGCGGGTGTCGATCACTTCTAATCCAGAAAATAATCCGGGAGTTGTTTCCATCATGTGCGGCCGCACAGCGAAGTGAATAAAGACACACTGGGCTGAAAGGTGGATGGTAGGATGGAGCAACCTCAGCCCACAAGCTGTTCTCAATCTCGGTTCAGTTTCCTACAGATTTCACTGCAGTTATGAGATAACAGCGGTTAAAGGGTTTTCATTCCATCCTGTCCTGTCAATCGACAATGAGAAAGTTGTTTCCTTCACTCGACCATGGGTGAGGTAAAGTGGGTATCCAAGGGGAGTCTGAAACACACGCTGACCCTTACGCGTTTCCCCCCCTGCCGCTGGGGCTTCCTCAGAGGGGAGAAACGCGTAAGGGACAGCGTGTGTTTCAGATATTTTTTATACATCATTACCATTTTGTGTCACCTGTTTACCTGATCAGCTCCAATATAGGGATTTCTTTGTTTGGGGAACCTTCTTTTTCAAATATTAAAACACTAATTTTCTGAACTATTATTTATTTGGCGCAGGTTGTAAAACTTTTTGTGCATTTTTGTTACAACTGATGCACTAGTCATATCTTTTTCTTCAAACCTTTCCAATTGAATTATTAAGTTTCCATGCACCAAATATTTGCCTCACTTACAATAGTATGTGGCCCATTGTTTTTTGGGGAACAAATTAGGTTTTCCTTCGCCAATATTTTCTTGCAAAAATTATTTAATTTTCTATATAATCTATAGACATGCAAAAAAATAATGAAAACATGATTTTGACCAGTGTTAGTTTTAAACTATAACTAAAAAGGTAGAAATTGTACTCTATGCTTTGTCTTTTAAAAAAATCACATTATAATTATGTTTCTGGTACGAAGCATAGCAAAGGTATTTGCATGACAAAAGATGTATTTTTTTCACTTTTGCACATTTAAAAAACAAAAGTGTTTTTTTTATTAAAGTCTTTTTTGACAAGTAAGCCTTTCATTTGACAATATTGTCTTGCAAAACTTTTTTTTTTATCTATAGACGAAAAGATTTAACAACACTTTAAAAATATGCTTTTTTCCTACTTTGACCAATGTTAGTCTTAAAACTACTAGTGTTAGTGTAGATATAATGTATACATTTCATTCTATTACTGTATATGTCCCACTTACAATTACATTCAAATTGCAGTTCTGATACAAAGCATTGCAAAATTAGTTACAAATTTTAAAATGTGACACAAAAAAATTATAAACAAAACAAATGAAAACAGTTGAATAATAATGGTTAAAAAAAATAGACATAACAAAAAAATTAGCAGAAAAATTATATTTTTTTGTGACGAAAAGGAGTTGATTAGGGTTAACTTACTGTTTACAAAGGGTTAACTACATTTACTTTTTGTTTCATTTTTTTATTTGTATGGTTTCTTTAACTGATGTCAAATGCAGATTAAAGGTCACACCTTTCATTTACATATGAATGAAATAGTAAATACAATGTAGCAATACATTGTATTAATCAATGACATTTGCAGACTACCTGAAGCACAGAAGCAGCTGCATTTTGACGGCTGGTATATGCTGAAAATAGCAGCAGGGGAGTGGCAAAAGGAGGAGAAAAGCTGAACGTTGATGATACACCCTGAAAACTTTGTTAAAGTTCTTTCGGGGGTATTTCATATATTCAAGGTCTTCTACAGGTTAAAATAAACCTGTGTCCAGACTATACACATTCAAATATGTACATATTTTAAAATGGGAGTAAATGCACTTTAAAAACCTAATTCATCTCTATAGCTATATGTTTTGTACACATTTTAAAATGGGAGTAGAGGCACTTTAAAGACCTCATTCATCTCTGTAGCTATGTTTTGTGGAGAAATGAATCTTCAACAATCACAACGTAGGCAGTGAAATCACATTTCCTCACCCCTTATTTTCTATAGCAGCAGCAACTTGAATGCCTGCCAGTCCTCCAATGTAAATAAAAAGTAGGCATTTCTAAGCTGTTAGAAACTAACTGAAACACAACTTAATTGTCACTGTTGCAAACTCTGAGGATTAATTATTTCACAGTGCCTGCAGCTGCTGAGGTCATATTTTTAAATCCCTTGCTAGAATAATAGGCATTCACAACCTACCTATTGAGAGACTTAGAGAGCTTGGTTGAGCATCTCATGATGACACTACACACATCAATAGCAAAAAGAACACTAAAGGTGCCCATGCACCTTACAACCATTGCAAGACTTCTGTCTTGCGATGGTTGTAAGCTAATTAAAAGCTCATACGATCTGCCCATCTTGGACAGGCAGATCGTACTTGCAATCATCGCAAGCCTGCCCCCCTGAGGGGCGGGCTTGCGATGTCTGCAATGAGTGGCGGGCTTCCGATGACTGCAAACTGGCAGTGTGCGCGTGTGCACACCGGCCCCGTTCGGCAGTTGTCGAACAAGCAGGCCACTAAGTACGATTGGGTGGGTTTTCAAGCCTGCTTGTTCGACGGAAGACGTGCTACCGTACAGTAGAAACGGTCGAACACCTTCAATACACTTTGCGATTATCGTAGGATCGCGGGATAATCGTACAGTGTATGAGCACCTTAAGACCCTAGATACCTGAGGTTTAAATAAGACGGGATCTGTTTATTACCTAAGAAGGTTCTAATCACTGGCACCTAATTATGAACACCTGGTTCTAATTTCATGAATTTGAAGTCATAGTAAATGTAGTAATGAAGGTTCTTAATTTGTCTACGTGAGAAATCTGCATTTCATTCATTTTGACTATAAGAATGAATACATTGATGCTCATTTACTAAAGGATTTGAGAATGTTCACACAATAAAATGTGTGACTATTCACTTCAGTGATCCAATCACATGAAGAGAAAATTCCTTTTTACTTATTTCATCTGCACATGATTGGATAATTAAAGTGAATCGTCATACAATTTATTGTGTAAACATCCTCAAATAATTTAGTAAATTAGCCTCACTATGTCATTATGTTTTGTAGCAGTATATCTCCTTTATCTGTAGCATGTTTGAATAAAGATCTAATGTTTGCCAGTTTAACCACTTCAAGACCAGGTGTTTAGACCCCCTTCCTGGCCAGGCCATTTTTCAGTATTCAGCGCTGCAATACTTTGACTGACGTTTATTCCGTCATGCAACGCTGTACTGAAATTAATTTTACACCATTTTTTGGTGACACAGGCGACATGCTGATCCCGGGCTCGCACCGGGCACAGCGGAGCCCGGGATCAGTGGGACAATGGCGGGGGGACAGCAGAGGGAGGGGGGGCCGCACCGATCGTCGCTAAATACAAGCGATCCGCCGGCTTTACAGCCGGCGGATCGCATATATATTAACGGGCATCGCTGCCCGTTTTTAAATTGCGGCCATTTCCGGCGCGCGCAAGGGGGCGTGTCTGAGCGGACGTCTAGAGACGCCCGCTCAGATCTAGAGAGCTCCTGGCCGGCCGTTTTTTTACTACGGCCGGCCCGGAGGCAGTTAAAAAAGTCAACAATTTCCATGGGATGTACTTTATTTTTTTACATGACTGTAGATCTTAGCTTAAGCATTTCATAAGTACATTGTCTATTATGTGTTTTCCTATAGTCAGTGCTTGGTGTCTTAGATCAATTATGGGAGTTAGAAGACATTGGCAGCTCTCTTAGTTACATCTGCCAGTATTGATACATTTGTATTTTTATTGGGGATGCACCAATACCATTTTTTCAAGACCGAGTACCAGTACCTATTCTTTTTGCCAAGTACTTGCCGATACCAAATAACCAATATTTTTTTGTGTGTCATGTGACAGTTTTCTAAAACAATACAGACTTATGATTTTAGGACAGTATGGAGCGCTAGGGCCCAGTCGCAGCTGCAACCGCTGTGACCCTGGTAGTTCTGCCACTGACTCCAAGTTGTAGAGGGACTATAAATCTCAGCAATGCATTATACTGCAATGCCGAATGCCATCAGCTATAGAGGACTATTATTCCCAGCATTACATTATAGAGCAATGCAGAATTCCATCAGATATAGAAGATTACAAATCCCATCAAAACATTATAAAGCAATACAGAACAATATGAAGCTACATGTTCATTGTTGCTCACTAAGGCTATGCGGCATCTCAGGAGGATGTGTGGGGTCTCACCAGAGCTGTGAGCAGCCTCACCAGGGCTACGTGCGCTCTCTCCAGGGCTGTTCAGGTCTCACCATGGCAGCACAGTCTCACCAGGGCTGCGTGTGGGTCTAACCAGGGCTGTGTGCAGTCTCACAAGGGCTGTGCAGGTTCTCACCAGGACTGTTCAGGGTGTCAGGAGGATGTGCAAGGTCTCACCAGGGCTGCGTGTGGTCTCACCAGGGATGTGTGCGGTCTCACCAGGGCCACGTGGGGTCTCACCAGGGCTGTGCAGGTCTCGCCATGGCTGCGCAATCTCACCAGGGCTGCGTGTGGTCTCACCTTTTACTGTCTCACCAATATCGGCGCTTAGTGCGAGTATGAAAATGCCCAGTATCGGCACCGATACCAATAATGGTATCAATGCATCCCTAATTTCTAATATATATATATATATAGTAACAAGGACACTCCACTGTAGACCGGAGGTGCAAGTCAGATGCAGTTTATTTGCTTTCAAAACGGTAGATAACATGAAATCCAACATAAATAGCTCGCTGTAGCATATAACAGATAAGGGCTCACCGACATCTGTCTCTCTTGCAGCACTGCTGCTCCGGCCTCAATCTTTAGGGCCACTGTCTGGTTCCTCCAGACAACGGCAATAACATGCCAATCCTCTCAATATGGTTCGCAAACCCGCAGCTCCCTGCTGCCCTGGCCTCCAC
>NW_017306739.1:485814-523174 GCF_000935625.1 Nanorana parkeri
CTTGGTGGGAGATAAAACAATATGTCACACTGCAAAAGAGGAGTAGAGAGAAAATTTATGTTTTATGCTGAATTTATTTAAACAGTACCATGGTACCCTAAAAATCTAGGTCACTCTAAGCAAACAGAGCTGTCATGGTTCTGCTGTGGTGTGCCCCCTTTCTTCAGCCCTCAACTCCCTACTGGCCACAAAGAGCAGCCTTATTGACCAATATAGAGGACAGAGCAATGTAAACGGATAATTTACAGAGCACCATAGGCTTGCGCACAGGGTGTGCCCGGTGTTCCTGGGTATACCCTATCACACCCGTGCACACAGAGCTGGCACCATTCTAAAGTGGCGCTGGCCCAAGCAGAGCGCTGCAGCTCTCAACCCTTTTCTGTGCTCCGTCGCTGGCGCAAGTCGTGTTCTTGCAGTGAGCCTGGTATATGTTTTGCCAGGCTTCCCCTTAGAATGATCCAGGCTTGCAGCATCTGCCAATCAGTAAGGTAGTGGGCGTATGATGTGATGCCATATCCCTGCCACCTTCTGAAATGGCACAGCTGCCAGATATGTGAAGGTGTGAAGAGCATGGGGGAAGAGGGAAAGGTGGGGAGGCAGGGGAGCATGAGGGAAGTGAGAGGGGAGTCTGGGGGGAAGAGGTGGAGGGAGCATGGGGGAAGGGGGGTAGAGCATGGTTAAGAGGGAGATAGAGCTTGGGTGGAGATGAGAGAGCATGGGGGGAATTGGGAGAGAGAATGGGGGATATGGAAAGAAAGCATTGGAGAGAGGGAGAGCTTGAGAAAGAGGGATGGAGCATGAGGACAGGGAGAAGATGGAGAGAGTGTTAGGGAATTGGGAGAGAGAGCATAGGGAATTGAGAGAGAGAGAGCAAGGCGGAGAGGAAGAGAGGGCATGGTTTATATGTGTATATACAGTATGTTGGCATATATACGTGTACATATGTTTGCATATAAGTGTGTGCATGTACATATACATGATAATTTATACACTAACTATAAATGAATAATGCACACACCTATGCAGAGCACCCATGACACCTCTAGTGGCTGTTGGCATAGATGGACCAACCCATCTTTCTGCAAAGTTAGCAACCTATTAAAGCCCTTTAAATATTCTAATGTGCATTTATGAGTCAGAAACCAGAGTTTGTACATTTAGTATGTGGTTTAAGATTGAAGGTGGAATATTGTTTTGCTAATGTGATGATTTATTATTTGGGCATCATCAGTATCAGCAATAAAAAAAATATTGTCTAGGAGAAAATCATAAAAGCAGTTAAAAAAGGTTTCTTGCTGGCAGTAGCATCATGTGCTGGATTCGATAGGTGAAAAGAATATCACATTCACTGATTTGACTTAGCCCTTGTTCACACCTGAACGTTTTGTAGCGTGTTCTACGCTCGACGAATGCTCTACAAAACGCTCAAAAATATAAATCCCATTGTATTCAATGGTCTCGTTCCCACCTTGGCGTATTTCCGCTAACGCGCTACAAAACGGCCCACGCCTGAAAAGGTACATGTACTACTTTAGGCCGTTTTGTTGTGCGTTTCCATTGGGATACAGCCAAGTAGCCTTCGGAATCGCGGTAAAAAAAACGCGTGACAGACGCGCATATGCAATACGCCTAGGTGTGAACAAGACCTAAGGTAAAAAAAGTCGCGTTTCCGAAGGCTACTTGGCTGTATCCCAATGGAAACGCGCAACAAAACTGCCCAAAGTAGTACATGTACCTTTTCAGGCGTGGGCCGTTTTGTAGCGCGTTAGGGACGGGCGGAAATACGCCAAGGTGGGAACAAGACCATTGAATACAATGGGATTTATATTTTTGAGCGTTTTGTAGAGCGTTCGTCGAGCGTAGAACGCGCTACAAAACGTTCAGGTGTGAACGAGGGCTTATTGTTCATCACTGTTTTCTGCACTATATTACTGAACATTAAAGTGACATTAAAGTCTAAATTTATTTTCCCTCCCCCCAATGTTAGTGTCAGCACTTACCTTAAATCAGAGGTGTCAAACTCAAATACACAGTGGGTAAAAAATGCTCCAAGTCGAGTGCCGGGCTGGTTCACAGTGTAATACCGTGGTCTATACAGTATATCACACAGTATAATACAGCGGCATATACAGTATATCACACAGTATAATAACAAAGCCTGTACTTTTAATTATTAAAAAGCATGATACATAATTACAATAAAACATTTTGTTTTTAACTTTTTTATTTACTTTCACTTTAAGAAATAGCCTAAATATTTAAATACTAAAAGCCAAAAAACGACATTAAATAGTACATAGCATTTACAACAAAAGAATTTACTTACGAAAAAGTTTTTCCATCTGGAAAATCATCAATTAGAGATGTTTTAAAAAATAGTTTTATCTCTATTATTTAAATTACTGTAAAAAAAAAAAAGTATGTTGGAGAGATGCTCAATGAGGACAGTATGGAGTCCATACTTTCCCCATTGAGCATCCCCACACATAACTTTTACTATAATTTAAATAATAGAGATCAAACTATTAGATTACATACTAGTGTAGAGGCAGGCGGTACACAGGTGTCACAGATAATACTTTTAGTATATCACTCCCCCTCTTCTCCATGACTTCTACAGTACAGAAGAAGTCATGGAGAAGATGGAGAGAGATATACTGAATGGCAGTGCCACAGCACAGTACCTGCAGGCTGCAGTTCTCCCGGCTCTCTGTCGTCTGTGATGGATCCTGATTCCCGCCAAGGAGCACCTCACGTCATCTGGACTGGACCTCTGGACCCCTCTCAGTCACCTCACCTCACGGCCACACCTCCCTTGTCACGCTGTGTTGCTGCCAGGCTGCCGGCTGGGTAATGCAGTCCTCTGGCCGGCTGCGGCTCTCCGGCTCCTCAATCCCATGAAGATCGCCGCGGGCAGCGTGAGAGAGCTGCCGGGGGGCAGGGCCAGATCTAATGATAATTAATTATCATCAGGAGGGCCAGAGATAATTCCATCGCAGGCCGGTTCTGGCCCACGGGCCTTGAGTTTGACACGTACTGTATGCCTTAAATGATGTCTCTTAATCCGATCTTCTTTTCTGTCCTTTTCAGCCTTCTCTCCAGCGCTGCTGTGGGTCTCTGATCCAGCGCTGACTCCTCTGTGCTTGCTGGCATTCCCTGTCCCACGGTGTCTGCATGCGGGTGCATGCTGCCATAGACTTACCTAGTGTCTCTCCTCGTCTCCCGGCCGAAAATCTGAACTGCACATGCGCCCACCCCAAGATCCTTTGCGGCTGCCTGAGATTTTCGGACGGGAGTGTGCGGCGAAGACACAGGTAAGTTTAAACCTGTTTCAAAGGTTTTTTTTTATATATATATACAGTATATATATTTTTTTTAAATTATTGTTTCTGTGGACGGTCAAACGTTTTTTTGTGTAATGTCACTTGCTGCAACGAAAATTTGTTCGTAAATATAATTGTCCAAATATGAATCCAGAAGCAAATTGACTTTTGGACCTGAATCCTTAAAAAACAAAATAACAAAAAATCCAAAACGAACTGAAACAGATTTTTTGCTGGCTTACATGTTTAGAATTTTGGGTACCATTGTTTGTCACCGTTTCACAGGCTTGTGCAAGGATTTCAATGTTTTGTATCTATTTACTCAATGCAACTTCAACTTCTATATTTTTTTAACTTTTTTTTAATAAATTCTTTTTTATTAAAAAATTTTGTACAAAACATAGCATAAACCCTCACATCCGTGAAGGTACACAGTGCAGCACATTTATGTAACAACAACATAACATTATTAACCAAAAAAAACACCCCAGCCTCTGCTATAGGAACCGTCCTACAGCGAGATGTTCCCTCCCCACCCCCCCATCCCCTAGCAAGTGTGTGTCTCCCCACCTACCTACAGCGAGATGTTCTCCCCCCACCCCCCCATCCCCTAGCAAGTGTGTGTCTCCCCACCTCCCGCCGCCCCTCACTGTGCGACTGCCTCCCTCACAGGAGTACAACAGCTACAACGGTGTAAAAAGCAAGGATTAGACATTCAGGGTGTTTTCACCTCCATTCTTAATTGTACATTATAACATCACATCTTCAGAGGTTTGCATATAAAGACAGTCATGGGACCCCTATCCTGCCGTATCTGCAGACTCCAGCCATCCTCCTCAAACTTTGGAAAACTTATTGGGACATCCCCTCCTCAGGTATGTTGCTTTGTATAGGCTTGAGTATGAGTTAACCAAGGCCCTCCAGTCAGACAAGCTGGGCGGGTCACTCTTTTTCCATCTTAATATTATGACCTTCCGAGCGCAGAACAGCAGAATTCCCATGAACGTCTGCCTCGCAACAGAGGGGCAAGATGCTCAGTCAGCTCCATAATACATGTGTGTACACTAGGTTCAAACGTGCTCTCCAAGAACTGGGACACATTCCCTGCCATGGCCTCCCAAAATGGTCTGATCCGCGGGCAGGCCCACAAAATCTGGATGAGATCTGCTGACGGTTCAGAGCATCTCCAGCAGCCGAAGCCCTCTCCCCCATATATGCGAGCTAGTCTCAACGGAGTAGAGTAGATCCTGTGCAAGATTTTTAATTGAATTAGTCTGTCCCTAGCCGAGACTAGGTGAGAGAAGGGATAATCCCACTCGTCCTCCCACTCCTCATCATTTAGTGTGGGTACATCAGTGAGCCAGGGAGTTTTGCACTTAAGCGTATGTACAGAGGAGGCATGAAACAGGAGTGTATATACCTCGGACAGCGGTTTACAGAGAGGATCCCTTCTAAGTAGTATTTCCAGTCTGGACTTCCGCACCACACAGGTCAAGCCTCCAAACTGGCTCCTGAATGCATGTCTCAACTGAAGATAGCGGAACAGGTAGGTATTTGGGATATTACATTTCACCTTCAGTTGCTGGAATGACAGGAGTAAATTGTCAGAGGTGAGATCTTCCAGAGTTTTAATTCCCCTCTTAGGCCAAACATGGAAGTCCGGTATGCCCTCAAAGTGAGGGAGCATCGGGTTCCTCCAGAGTGGGGTGTGTGGGGACCATGTTCCACTTTCCTGGCCGTGTTGTTTATTGATGGAGGCCCAGGCCATAACCGCAGCTCTCATAGATACAGTGAGGCTATAGGGAGCCTTGAGACCTCGGAGGAGCAATCCAATAAGTGCCTCATAGGACCCCAGGGAGGCTGCCTCCACCACCACCGCAGCGTCCCCAGAGTCGCTAGTGAACCACCATCTGGCCTGCTGGCACTTTTGAATTCCAAAAGAATGCACTAATGAGAGAGTTAATTTTGCGGAAAAAAGCCTGGGGCACCCAGATTGGGGAATTTCTCAGCAGATACAAGAAAATGGGGAGGATTTTCATTTTAATCAGGTTAACTTTCCCTATCAAAGAAAGGGGGAGGTGCCTCCAGGACTCCAACCTTAACTTCAGCTTAGCCAGCAAGGGGAGAGGTTGAGAGAATAGTAATCCCCCACCGACTTGGTAACTCGGACTCCTAAATACAGGATGGTGTCTACCCACTGGAGGTGGATCAAGGGATCCGCATGCATTCTGTGTCTGTGGATCTAGGGGTACTATATGAGATTTGGACCAGTTCACCCGCAGTCCCGAGAAAACCGCAAACGTGTCCAGTATACGCAGAGCCGCCCGTAGGGACGGACCAGCATCCGCCAAAAAGAGTATGAGGTCGTCCGCATATAGCTCCAATCTCTCCTATATGCCCCCTATCCTCAGGCCTACCACCTCTTGTGACGAACGGAGGGCAACCGCCAGAGGCTCCATAACCAGTGCAAATAGGCCTGGGGAAAGGGGGCAGCCCTGACATGTGCCTCTCCCAATGACAAAGGCCTCAGACAGGAGAGAGCCAATTTTGAGTATCGCCCGCGGGCTCTCATATAGTATACTGATCCACCTTTGGAACTGAGGGTCAAAGCCCATCAAGCGAAGTACTTCCCACATGTAGTCCCAGTCCACAGAGTCAAATGCCTTGGCCACGTCTAGTGAAATCACCGCTCTCGTGCCTGTCGTGTGTAAGTTGGAGATTGGTAAATAACCTACGCAGGTTCGTATCAGTAGACTTGCCCGGTATGAAGCCCGTTTGGTCTATGTTAACTATGGATCCAATAACTCTTGAAAAGCGTGTTGCCAGCACCTTGGTCAATATCTTCAGATCCATATTCAACAGTGCAATAGGGTGGTATGAGGCCCATAAGAGAGGGTCCTTACCCGGTTTGGGCAACAAAACAACATGGGCTTCCTTAAAGGAGTCCGGGAGAAGTCCCATCTCCAAACATGCCTGATACGTGTCCCTTAGCCTGGGTGCGAGGGTCTCCCCATACGTCTTGACCCCCCCCCAGCCTCGGGAGTTCAAGCTGGCCTAGGAGGTCGTGGAGGGAGCCCAAGTCATATTCAGGGGAACGTGCGTAGAGAGATTTATAAAAGCTGAGAAACTCTTGCATAATCAGCGAGGGGTCAGTAATTCTAGTCCCACTGTCAGTTAGAATGGCTGGGATATTCGTTTGTGACCTCTGATCTGCCACCAACATTGCTAGGAGCTTACCATTCTTGTCCCCTCGTTCAAACAGGGCCTCTCTCGACTGTCGCAGGGAACACTGCATCAGCTCCACATGATGGAGGTTAATGGCGCGTCTAGCTTGTTTCAGGGCAGCCAGTGCCTGCTCCCCAGGGGAGTCCGCATAGGTCGGTGCCCTGACTACCTCCTCATCCTGCAATGAGGTCAGTGCCGCGCCGTGCTCCCTGCAAACAGCCTTAATGCTGGAAATATATTCCCCCCTAGAATGAGCTTTAAAAGCATCCCAAACTTCCGGGGCTGGAGCTGTCCCAGCATTAAAGTGGCAATAAGAGAGCATGGCCGGGGATACCTTCTCTGCCACCCTCTCCTCGCCCAGCCATTCCGGGGACAATCTCCAGCCCCCCTGCCTCCTCCCTCCCGGCACCGAGAAAATTAAGGAGAGCGGGACGTGATCCGACAGACCACCAGGGAGGTATGAGGCTCCAGTGATCATGCTCAACATGGTTTGATTACCAAATGCCATATCAATCCGGGCCAAGGAGCCATGGGTATGGGAGATGTGTGAGTAAGCCTTGATCCCAGGGTGTTTCCACCGCCACACTTCCACCACCATAGCAGTCTCGGCCCAGGACTGCAAGTCAACCCCCACCGGTTTTTTAGGATTATATGAGTCCAGAGAGGGGTCCAAAATATTATTAAAGTCCCCCGCCATAAGCACCGGCAAGGGGAGGTAGGGTGAAAGTTTTTCAATGATGGCATAAAGAGCTGGTACCTGGAATGGCGGAGGTATATATACACTGACCCCGCAATGCGAGTGGCCTGTATATCCAAGATGACGATTGCAAATCTTGCCCCAGGGTCAGTGATGGCGTGAATAACAGTACAAGGGAGATATTTATTGATGAGCACTGAGGCACCCTGAGAGTACGTGGAGTACGTAGCATATACCGCCTTTTGTATCCAGGGGCACCCCAGGGCCAACACCTTACTCCCATCCAGATGCGTCTCCTGCAATAAAATGATATGCGGCTTAAGTTGTTTTAGATAGTTACATACCAGGGATCTCTTGAATTTACTGTTCAACCCCCGTACATTCCAGGATACCACCTTTATATCATCCAAACCCATAAATCCTCAAGGCATACGGGAAGGCAGACAGTTCCTGCAGAGGTTGCAGGTGAAGGTTAGGATAACACACACTCCCCAAAGGCCCAATATCTAAACAACCCCACTTCCCCAGGAAACACAATGAACCAAACATTAACATTGTCCCGGGAAGCTTAATCCCGGAAACCCCAAACAGTCAGGTAATGCAGCCCCTCAAGCTAAAAGGTACATATACCAAGGCATATGCTAGTGTGCAGCAGCAAAAATAGAAAAAGGAAAAGGGAAAAACAATAAGTCAGTGTCTGTCCAAAAACAAAAAACATTTCGGGAGCTAGTTCACGTCTCCACATTACAGGACAATATCTGTTCAGTTCGCGGCCCCAGGGCCCGTATGTTGTGCGGGATGAAGAAAAGAAAAAGGGTAGGTGTATCCGCCAAGGCACAGACGCCCTTGCTCCTGGCACCATAATAACACAGGTCATAGGCATGCGACTCCACTGGTTATCAGTGAGGATGCAGTATCTGACGCATATGGCTGACAAATAGTAACCGCAGAGCCATGCCATCTGGGACTGCCTTTTGCTGGCCAGTTCACTGGAGACCCATTCTCAGGATAGGCCTGGCAGGAACAAACAAAACATAAGGCAAAAAAGGTAGAAAGCAAGAAAGTAGGATTCCATGGTGGCATCTGTTGTCATGTGCTCATCCCAACGTATCCAACCACTCGGCAGCAGAAGTTGGTGTGTCGAACATGCGGACTTTGCCCGCATGGGGGACTCGGAGCTTGCTGGGGTATAACATGTTGTATTGGATGCCCTTCTCCCGGAGACGGCGTCTTATATCCACAGAGGATTTCCTCCGCTTCTGAATCTCAGCCGAGAAGTCAGGGAAAAGGCGAGCCGAGGCGTTTTCATGGCGGAGGTCAGGGTAACCTCTAGCCGCCGCCAATATTCTCTCTCGGTCCCGATAATTCAGGAGGCGCACTAGGAACGGTCTCGGAAGGGCCCGGGTGTCATCCTGCCGGTTGGGACCCTATGGGCCCTCTCAACCACAAAGGTCGGGGGCAACTCCTCCAGGGCCAGCGGATTTTTAAAGAAGGTTTCAGCAAACACAGGAGGCTGTGAACCCTCCGCTCCCTCCGGCAGGCCTACTATGTGCACATTATTCCTTCTCAGTCTGTTCTCGGAGTCATCCACCCTTGCAGCCAGTATCTTGACTGTGTGTTGTAGGTCCTGTATGGAATTGGCATGATCCCGTACAGAATCTTCTGCCTTAGACACCCTTGTCTCAGCCTGTGACAGTCTGCCCCTAATCTTGTCCAGGTCATGACGGATCAGCATGTATTCCACTGCTAAATGATCTATCTTAGCAGTGAGGGCCATCTTGCATCACTCTATGGCTTCCAGGATTGTGGCAGTCCCAGCTTTCCCAGTACCTGAGGTGGATGGGGCATCATGGAGATCCACAGGGCCTTCCACATCATCGGCGGTATCCCCCTCCATGGCACGGGTCATGCAGGAGCATGCACAGCCAGCCGGTGAAGAAGCCAAGATGGCGCCGGACGCACCCGAGGCCGCACCCTTGGCTTTCTTCCCGCCTCGTTTCGGCGTGTCCGTGCGCTTACCGCACCTGTAGGACATGGCACACTGGATCGGACGTCCCACGGAACCGAGGTGAGTAGATCCCGGGTCTGAACGAGCAGGATATCAACAGGATAAAGTTAGTGCAGAGATGGAGCTCCTGTAGACACGTCCACGCTGCTTCACATCCCGGCCACGCCCCTTCAACTTCTGTATTTTACAAAAGAATTTGGTAATATATTGTGTTTGTGTGCACTAAAATTAACCTTAGTGTATTTTTACTAAAAATATGGGTATGATAAACAACAGCGCTTATATCATGTGACCTAGAAATTGCAATTGCCACCATTGTATTCTACTGGGTCTCTGCTCAGAAAATATATAATTTTACGTAATCTTCAAGCCTTAGGCCTAAAACTCCATGCATAGCCCTATGATCAGAGAAGGCAGCAGATAACACAGCAGTCTTTGTTTTTCTTTATTTTGTTTTTCCTGATTTCCCCTGCAGCATAGTTTTATTACCTGTTGTTTTTGCCAGTAAGTCTGACTGATTTGCATTAAATGCCCTTGTGGGCCCCCTAATTAATCTTGTCTGATGAAAACCTCCTGTGTTCCCTGCCTCTGCTGATTGTTATCAGTTACATTGTTCCCAGCTTTCTCTGAAGACTGCAGAATACTTTCTCTCAGTGGCGTCACAAGTGGTGTGCTGTAGGTATTTAAGTGCACTTGACGTCATTACATGCACGCCATGATGTCACAAACATGCGTAATTATGCCACACGTGTGCACGATGACGTCCCAGCAGGTGACACACTTGGCCTGGAAACACCTCTGGCTCATCCCCGTGTTATGGGGGAAAAGCTATAGAGGACTACAGATCGTAGCATTACATTATACAGCATTGCAGAATAATAACATCAGCTGTAGAGGACTACAAATCCTGCAAACAAAAGTTTTAGAATGTGTAAAAAAAGAGCACAATTGCTGTTTTACATAACAAACAACTGCAACGTAATGTATTATTGTAATTGTATTATTGTAATATCCTGTTCTGTAAGCAACACCTTATTTTCTGGCAGTGCCCCTCCCGAGACTAGACTCTGGATCCGCCCCTGCACCACGTCTGATTTGTAAACTGCAGCATGTTGAGTATTTCTGCTTGGGTTTACAAGAGCTTTAAAACACCTACCGTATATACTCGAGTATAAGCCGAGATTTTCAGCCCATTTTTTTGGGTGAAAAGTGCCCCCCTCGGCTTATATTCGGGACGGCTTATACTCGAGTCAGCGCCAGCGCGTCATCTTACTTACCTCGCCGAGCGTCGCGTCACTGCTGCTCGGTGTGCGGCGCTCCGAGCGGGGTCATCTGGCAGTCTCCGGCCACCTAAATTAGGACCCGGAGACTGCCAGATGACCCCGCTCGGAGCGCCGCACACCGCAGCAGCAGCGACGCTCGGCGAGGTAAGTAAGATGACGCGCTGGCGCTGACTCGAGTATAAGCCGTCCCGAATATAAGCCGAGGGGGGCACTTTTCACCCAAAAAAATGGGCTGAAAATCTCGGCTTATACTCGAGTCAGCGCCAGCGCGTCATCTTACTTACCTCGCCGAGCGTCGCGTCACTGCTGCTCGGTGTGCGGCGCTCCGAGCGGGGTCATCTGGCAGTCTCCGGCCACCTAAATTAGGACCCGGAGACTGCCAGATGACCCCGCTCGGAGCGCCGCACACCGCAGCAGCAGCGACGCTCGGCGAGGTAAGTAAGATGACGCGCTGGCGCTGACTCGAGTATAAGCCGTCCCGAATATAAGCCGAGGGGGGCACTTTTCACCCAAAAAAATGGGCTGAAAATCTCGGCTTATACTCGAGTCAGCGCCAGCGCGTCATCTTACTTACCTCGCCGAGCGTCGCGTCACTGCTGCTCGGTGTGCGGCGCTCCGAGCGGGGTCATCTGGCAGTCTCCGGCCACCTAAATTAGGACCCGGAGACTGCCAGATGACCCCGCTCGGAGCGCCGCACACCGCAGCAGCAGCGACGCTCGGCGAGGTAAGTAAGATGACGCGCTGGCGCTGACTCGAGTATAAGCCGAGATTTTCAGCCCATTTTTTTGGGTGAAAAGTGCCCCCCTCGGCTTATATTCGGGTCAATACTTTTTCCCAGTTTTTTTTGCTAAAATTAGGTACCTCGGCTTATATTCGGGACGGCTTATACTCGAGTATATACGGTAGCTGCAAAATATGAATGTGTCTCCTAATGTATGTACTCACTAGGTGTCAGTATTGACTAGCCCTTCAGTACTCTATAGCTCTTTGCACCATGTTGAACTAAATTCCATATAACAAGCATTCAGGTCACAGCAAATTGTCTGATTCTTTCATTTATTAAAAAAAAAAAAGAAGGACTAGTGTTTGCAAATGATAAATGCATAATTGATAGCCAGGGTTGAGTGTGGAAAACAGTTTTACAAAACAATATATAGCAAAAAAAATTAATTCAAATTTATAACAAATACACGAAATTCGAATATTAATTAGCCTACGCTCATAATATTTAATTAATAGTATTTATAATAATAATATTTATTTAAGTTTGGAATTAAAAGTAGACCACTGGCATTTTGTGAATGCTGGAATTCTGGTGGGTCGCCATGCTGTTTGTTCCACTGAGAGTTAGTTTGCTATACTAATAACAGGACCTGCTGCCATAGCTCCACAGGTTAAACCTTTTTAAATATGACTTCTTACAAATGTATTTATTAATGATTAATTAATTCTGGATAAGTGTTTCTATAAGATACTTCCTGATTATAATACTTACTATAGTCATACAAATTTAAGTCTCTCTCTCTCTCTCTCTGGTTTGTGAGTTTCTATTGCCTAACCTGAATGTCTTTGGAAGCTTTACATTCCTGTTTGTACCTTTGAATAATTCAATTTGAAAGGCAAATTTTTGACACATGCAAACTTATTACATAATTCTTTATGTTTGTAGTACACTTTGCATCATTAGAAAATTCCATGTCTAACTGTCACACCTACCAACTTTCTGAAATGAGAAAGAGGAACAGATTATAGTATAAAGTATGTAGGCAAAGGACACACCTCTGACATACCACCATTATACAGGTCATGAAGAATTAATACACAAAAATGATCTTTATTTCACTACTACTTTTCCTTTATACTGGGTTTCAAACTAACACATGCAATAATTTAGAGGGTGAATGAAAGGTTTAGTACAGAAAAACACTTTTAATAGTTAAATAATAAAATTGTGTAGAGAGTTTTTACATCAGCCCAAAAAGAGGGACAACTGAGGAAGAGCTAAAAAAGCAAAAACAAAAGAGTCCCTCCAAATGAGATACAGTTAGGCTCTATGAATCTACATCACAAAGACAAAACGTTATTGCACAATAAATATCCTGCACGTCGATCTGTACAGGTCATATTTTCTTTTTCTTTTTTGGCATATGCAGTGGTTCCTTAACTGATGTGTTTTCACTAGATGGGCTGCCTGTGTGAATCTTTTTGCCCCTATCATTTAGCTTTAAACTGTGATATTCCAGCACAGTCTCCAAAGCACAAAAAGATGACTTTAGTGGTTATAGGCAACAACATTTATCTTTAAACCTTTCGCTGCCAGATTAGTTTTCCTACAACGTATGTTTAAATTATTTTTATGATACATGATAATGGCACAAATGTTTTAAAATTCTATATTTTGCTTTATAATACAACAATGAATGGATCATTTGGAAGGAATCATGGCTGATATGTATCAGAATTTTATCAAAATAATTTATGTATTTTGGGCTACCTATTAAGAATGGAAAAAAAATATGTACAATAAATTTGATATATTTTTACGCATGGTTCGATATATATGTCTCCACAAACCCTTTCTTTTACCGCTTTTTTTCTTTATAATACAACAGAATTAACTTTGGTAGGTAGAAACACAATATCATCTCCACATTTTTTGTAAAATATCATAAATGACTGTTTAGTAACTAAATACCAAATTTATAAAGTGTAATGCATACACCCATAAAATGTCAGTAGGCAAACTATTAGAAAACAAAACAGCTCATCAATGTAGAGTTAACTGTAAATAATGACCCTTGAACTTTTTGTTCTCATTCTGATGTGGGCAGGGATACCCAAACCCAATGGCTTTATGTATGCATATGTATCTTAAGTTGCGTATGTTTACATATGTGCATGAATAGGGGACAGTGATCTTTTAAAAATGTTTTTAACCCATATTTATTTAACTTTTACACCTGGGAGTTTCTCATCACACGGGAGATGAAAAGCTTGCTATGTGATTGTACATATGACAGGATCTCTCTAAGGAGACCCATGATGTCTCCCCTGTACTAAGCTCACGCAGATCAGGAATAGGGAGGAAGAGGAGGCAGCACACTGTGAACTACATTATACAATGGAGCTGGCTGTTAGGTTTGCAATGGTGTGTAGGAAACAACAGTTTATAAAATAAAATCATAGAGATGGCACACCACCACAAAGAAAACAGAGAAGTTTGTTTGATAATTAGTACTGATGCACCAATACTAGTATTGGTATCGATGCAGAGTATTTGGGGCGAATACTCATAATCATCCAAATGCTCCAATACTTACCGCCGATACCGGAGCTTATGGTCACAGGGCTTTCTTTCCAATAAGGAAGCCGGGCAGTGGGTTATGACCCGCCTCCTGGTTTCCTGATTGGTTAGGAAGCCAGGCTGCCTAGGAACAAGTGGAGCCAGCTACCTAGCCAATCAAAAGCCGGGAGGACTGGTCATGACGTGCCGCCTGCTTCCTGATTGGCTAGGAAGCCAGCTTCACTTGTTGGTAGGCAACCTGGCTTCCTAACCAATCAGGAAGCCGGGCAGCATGTCATGACTCATGTCTTGACATCCTGATTGGTCCGTTAGCCACGCTGCTTAG
This sequence comes from Nanorana parkeri, assembly GCF_000935625.1. Taxonomy (NCBI): domain Eukaryota; kingdom Metazoa; phylum Chordata; class Amphibia; order Anura; family Dicroglossidae; genus Nanorana; species Nanorana parkeri. The sequence goes on from NW_017306739.1 coordinate 499,980, forward strand.
CAATAAGTGAAGCCGGGAGGTGGGTCATGATGTGGAACCTGGCTTCCGGATTGGTTAGGAAGCTGGCTTCACTTTTTGCTAGGCAGCCTGGCTTCCTGACCAATCAGAAAGGCCGGACGGCACCTCATGAACCCGCCACCCGGCTTCCTGATTGGTCAGGAAGCCGGGCAGCCTCTGCAAGTTAAGCCGGTGTTCTTTCGATAGAACACCGACTTCCCAGGTAATCAGGAAGCTGGGTGATGGGTGATGATCCGCTGCTCAACTTCCTGACAATCGGGGCACATAGCACCGGTATCGGCACTCAGTATTGGCGAGTACAGACCGGTATCGGTACTCAGTATTGGTGAGTACAGAAAAAAAAATGATCGGTAGTCGATAACGAAAAAACGGTATCAGTGCACCTTTTTCCGTGACAGGCAATTTCGGCCGTTTGACTCACAGCAAAGATTTGAACAGGCCCCATCAACTTCAATGGGAATCTTTGAAATCAGCGCGATCAAGCTTCCAGATCAAGCAATGTTCTGACATTCATCTATGTTCTTTAGTGGTAAACAGTGAATGTCTGATTTACAAAAGCTGCACCAAAAATGTGCTTCTGTTATTTAAGGTTTAATTGTTGAAAACCTGCCTTTTGGTACTCCACAGTAATGCAGCAACAGCATCCTATAATTTCACATTGATGTTTCTAGACTATTAATTTTGTCATTTAAAAATGGCTTTGGTCAATCTGATTATTATCTCCTGTTGCTGTTTGGGGAGAAATCAGTGAGGAGGCATCTAAGTGACAGCTAATTTGATAGTTTCCCTCTAAGACTATAAAATCAAACAACCGTGTGATTCTCAGAATACTTTGTATTATCTACTCGATTAAGATTATAGCAGTGTGGACCTGGAAACGTGAAACATTGTACAAAACACTTGAAGGATAAAGTTATTCAGTAAGCGTAAAAAATATCTTACAAAAAATGAAAATCTGTCAAAATACTTTATTAAACAATCAAAACTGTACATAAAATACCTTATTACATATTGGCACTACAGGCTTCTTCATTTGAATATAAAGTCTAAAAAAGTAATTTTATCACCACCCACTACATAAGTGAGATTCATGCTAAATGCTTTCATATTTAACTCCTTCATAAATTCCTTTAATTCAGCTACTGAACCCAACCAGAACACACTATAGATAATATATCAGTACCAAACAATTATTTTAGTTAAAAAGTTGGAGTGATTGTGCACTTTTTTGTTGGAAGTACGTCCCATTGAAGGAGAAAATAAATTACTAAAAATAATAAGGGCAAATAAATTCAGAACAAATTAATTATGTTGGTTTGCTCTAGGAAAACATATTTTTCTAAAATGAGCCCATTAAGCCCTTTTATTTGATGTACAGTATATAGTGAATTAACATCTTTTTCCTCCCTTATCTTTTCAAGGCAACATGAAAGGTCAGCAGTATCTTGTCTATAAGGAAGGAATGAGCGGTACCAATTCTTTTGATGTTTCATCAAATAATATTCCTTTCCTTTCAGATTAACTTTCTACTGCTGACACAATTTGGCCCCCTGGGAAATCTTCCAATTTTTGTGGCTTTTAGGTATGATGTACTAAATTTATTCATAGTAAGATATTGTCATTTAGTAAGGTTGAAGATTCCATAGTGGTATGCATCCCTAATCTCATAATTTAATCTTTCACTAACTTTGAAAAGAAAGAGGTCAAGTTTTTTTTGCTATGTTAAATGATTTCATAATAAGTGTTCCACACCTCTTTAGTAATAGAACTTTCATCATAAGGAGAACACTGAAAAAAACCACCACTCCTCCACAGCTCAGGAAAGAAATGAGCCAGGTGATGGCCGCTGGGATCATATCCCTGCTCCAATATGAGCCCATACAAACAAAAGAAAAGCTGGGTGTACACCAGATTCTGCTGGGATCCTCTCTAAACCGCTGGCTGTCCACCCGTTTAAAAAAAAAAAAAACGGACGGATGGCAAGCTCCCATCAGCTGGGCACCGTAAATGAACCTCTTTTTTTTCTGCTCACACGTGCCCCCAAGCGCGTGCATGAGCAGAAAAAAATCTGTAAAAAATGTAAACAGCTGGTAACGGCTGTTACACATACAAGCAATCGGCGGCTCTATAGCCATCCAATTGCTTGTATGTGCTGCCCTGTAGTGTGCCCCCCCACTCCTTCGAGCAGCGCCGCCCCCCTTCCAGCACCCTTACTCTCCATCCCGGGCTTCCCTCTTCGGGCCCTGGACCATCTCGGGTGGGTGCCAGGAGGAAGATGGGAGGGTCATCAGCATCTTCCTCCTTGCTGACCTCCTCTCCGACGTCTAAATGCGGAAGTGGTGTTAATTACATCACTTCCGCATTCAGCTGTCATTTCTCTGGCTGCTATAACCAGAGAAGAAGCTGGTGAAGCACATCTCTGCTTCATCAGCTTCTTTGGCGGCCCCTATGTGACATTAGGTGTCTTAGAGACCACTAATGTATCCATAAAGAGGACCTTTCAGTGTGCCTGTGCTATCACATAGGGGGATTGTTATTCCCCCTATGTGATAGCAGTAACATTAGGTGTACAAAAAAAAGTAAAAAAATATATGTATATACCCCCCAAATGTTTAAGTCCCCCACCCCCACATATACCCACATATAAATGTAAATACCATGCGTTCCATGACAGAATAAATGTCAGCCAAAGTAGTGCAGCGCTGAATACTAAAAAAAAATGGCCTGGACAGTAAGGGGGTTTAACACCCCAGTCTTTAAGTGGTTAAAGCTTTACAACTAAGCCTGTGATTAGGTCAGAGGGGGTGGACCTCGGGGTGGACACCAGTAAACTAAGCTTCAATAAACTATCCCAGGGGAATCCAGTGTGCTACCAGCTTTTCATCCTATTGTAAGAACTTTTATCGTCTTTATTACCTTGCCTCACTGGTTGTTGTCCATAAATCACTTTCAATATTACTTTTCTAGATCTGTTTATATATTCTGAACAAATTTCCTCCATCAACCGAAAAACAACCCTTTTGAAAAAAGGAATTATAGTCAAATATCAGTGTCAACTTTACCAAATGAATTATAATTTTAAAGCCACTACATCTCCCAATGCCATTCTATATGGAAGTGAGCAAGAAATTGGATGATGGTAGATCAGTGAACGTTGTTCTAGATTTTGCTAAGGCTTTTGATGCCGTACAACACAACTGTTTAGCTGAATAGATTGTCTGTACATGATTAGGAAACTGGTTGCATGAATGTCCCCAGAGAGTAGCGATTAAATAGTCTTAAGTTGTGATTGGTGTGCCCCAAGCATCTGTCTTAAGACCAATGCTGTTTAACCACTTCTCTACTGCTGTATTGTAAAAAAAAAAACGGGGTAGTGAACATCTATTTCTGGAATAACATTTTAAAACATCATTCCAGAAATAGCAGTTGGGCTACTCTCTGTGTACCAAGCGAATCTGAGTGGCTAAGTAGCTTGTAATCACTGTGATGGCTAATGACAGCAGTGACATGATACTGTTTACATTGAAGATTCTTGCCCTTCCTCTTACAATAGTAATTTGTGAATGGAATGACTGAATGTGTTAATGGATTAGCAGCTGATGAATGATTCATATATCCATACTGACTACAAATCTTTTTTTAACCCTTTCACTGCCCCTCCCAAACTACTGATCTTCATCCTGCCCTGTGACCTGTTTATTAATCCTTCATCTTCCTCATCCTGCACATTAACCCTTTTGTTCCCATCCTGTCACTGTATGGGACCTGTACATTAGCTCCTTCACCTTCTTATCCCTCTGTGTATGACTTGGTGTGCTGTATCTAGTATAGCATTACTGAGCTCCGTGTTGTAACCCCCTCAATGTTTCTCAATGTTTCTCATGTTTCTTAACTTCCCAAAAATTGTGGCAAAACACCTTGAGGTGTCTACTTCCAAAAAGGGTTACTTTCAAGGGTGTTCATACTGTCCTAGCATTTTTTATTTAACATAGTAAATAATATTTTTAAAAGCCTGCCGGTTATTAAATTCCACCAAAAGAAAGCTCTATCTGACTCACAAAAATAATATAAAATTATTGGGTACACTGCTTCATTGTTGAGTATTTGTCATTCTAACGATCATAGCACTGGAAGCAGAAAAATGGCATAGTAATAAGGGGTATATACAGGCTGGTACTTACATGATTAACTTGTTTCTAAATGGTATTGAGGTTGGAATTAGGAGTTCAATTTCAGTGTTAGCTAATGATACCAAATTATGCAGGGATATAAATTCTTCACAGGATTTAGCAAGATCTTGATTGGGCAGCTATATGGCAGATGAGATTCAATATCGCAAAATGAAACGTATGCACTTGAGTGCAAAATTTAGGCATGATTAAGAGGGGTTCTGCTGGGAGAATCAGTGATTAAAATGGATCTGGAAGTGGTTGTTGATCATAGACTCAGCAACAGCATGCAATGTCAAGCTGCAGCTAAAAAATCTAATAGAATACTCTCATGTATTCAAAAGGGAATAAACTCAAGGGATAAATCAATAATTCCAGCCCTTTACAAAACACTGGTACAGCCTCATCTTGAATATGCAGTTCAATTTTGATCACCAAACATCAGCAAAAATGTTCATAAATTAGAAAAAGAGTTCAAAGAAGGGCAACAAAATTAGTAAGAGGACTGTAAGACCTTTGCTATTAAAAACAATTACATAGATTACACTTATTCACTCTGGAGAAGAGGTGTTCTTATGCTTAGTTCCCACGTGCTTGACTTTACATTTTTCCAGATTGAAACTCATCTGCCATGTTGCTGCCCACTCCCCAATGTTATTGAGTTCTTGCTGCATTGATTCTATGGGGTTGATTTACTAACCTTATAAACACACCACGAACATGTATACACCTCTGTAGTGTGTTCCCTCCCAGCATGGTCTATGGGTGGAATCTAAACACCTTTGTAGTGTGTACACACCCAGCAGGTGTGTTGTGCAAAGCCAAGCATGAATTTGCAAGGTGATGTGTAAATTAGCTCTACATTGTGTTGCTTGCGTTGATGAATGCAGGAATGTAAATGCATGAGCTAACCATTTTTGTCTAAACTGTGAAGCAGCATTATATATGCATCATGTGCATGATTTTTCCATATATGGCATTAGTGAAAATATGCTTTTAGAGACTTTTTGGTTGATAAATACGTTTTGCTGTGTGAAAATCACACGCACCTGGTGCGTGCGTGTGTGTGTTTAGGTTAGTAAATCACCCCCTATGTCTTGTTGTGAACTTATTGCCCTACATAACTTTGTATCATCAGTAAATACTGAGAGTAAGCTATTTATTCCTACCACTATATAATTTATAAATAGGGAAAACAGATTTGGCCCCAGGACTGAACCCTGGGGCACTCCACTCACTACTTCAGATTATTTAAAGAATGAGCTGTTTATTACTACGCAATACATTTGTACAACTAGTTTTCTACCCATGTGCATACAGTTTCTTCGCCAATAGACCTTAGTTTGCAATTAACAATTTGTGGAGTACTGTATTGAATGCCTTTGCAAAATCCAGATATACTACATCTACTTTGATTCCTCTGTCCACCATATACCTCACTTCCTCATAGAATGTAAATAAATGTGTCTAGCAAAAACGGCCCATCATACGTGATGGGTGTTTTCTCTATGCTTTAAGAGAAGCAACCAACTTTAATTTTTTATTTTCTGTCATTTTCATGAAGACTTTTCTAGCAACATTTTTAGCTGCTACAATGCCACTCCTATTTTTGCAGCTTTCCATATTGGTTGACAATTCCGTCACAGATCCTCAATGGGTTAAACAGACTTGACTCTGTAAATACTTGTAGAGCCGGAGGCCAGCTTTACAGCAGAAGTTATTCTGGTGACTGAGCTGTCGCCAGATCGCTTCAACGATCGGGTAAAGTGGCCATGCCATGTTTCCGGTGCTCGCTGCCCCTCCTACAGGCCTGGGACCGGCATCTCGGGTTTCGGCAGGAAGTTGGGGAGCAGAGCGGTGAATGTCTGTTCACCGATTTCCTCCCCGTTCTATGGGACCGGGAGTGACGCGTATTGCATTACTTCTGGTCCCTGAGCTGTCTTTGCTGGGCTCCTGAAGCCCAGCAATAAGCTACTGAAGTGTGTTCTACTCTTCATTAGCTTATTTAGAGTGTAAAGGTAATACTAAGGGTCTTTTGGACCTCCAGTATCACCTTAAAGAGTACCTGTCACTACGAATATGTTATCACATGGGCGGCTTGTAAAGTTAAAAAAAAACGTTTTAAAAATAATTATAAATTAATTAAATGTAAAAAAAATAATAAAACATGTTTTAAAGTCCCCCCCTGCGTGCATGTACGTCATCACATAAACACGTTTCGGGCACGCCTATGTACGAAAACAAGGATTGTGCTACACATGTTGGGTATCGCCACACACACGAGAGTGAGTGCAATAACTAGGGGCCAATATAACTAGGGCCAATATTTATGCGTATCTCTAAGCTGATGACCTGTAGGGGCTTTTAAAGCGTTGTGTATGGACTTTTTGGGGCACCTAATTTTGTCGCAGTTTCACGGACGCACACAATTTTTAACCTGGGTATGTTGGGTATCTATTTACTCATTATAACCTTATCTTTTATATAAAAAAAAAAAAAGGTTTTATATAGTGTTTTGGGGCACTAAATTTAACTTAAGTGCATTTTTCACTACATTTTTGGGATTGATAATAAGTTGCGCTAATGTCGTGCAACATAAAAACTTGCAACTGCCACCCTTTTACTCTACAGGGTCTTGGCTTTCAGAAAATATATAATGTTTGGAGGTTTTAAGTAATTTTAGGCCTAAAATGTGGATTATATCATATAAACAAAACATTTAAAAAAGGCCTTTGTCCTTAAGGGGTTAAAGTTTAAATAAGTATTGGATCCGACTCTTCACTTGAAGTATCAGAGTTTAATCTCTCCATTCGCATGTGCAGGCTCTACAGTGCCGGAGCCACACAATCTTCACATTTGTATAAAGGTGCTGGGACTAATGGTGGACTCCATTGAAGCAGTACTATATGCCCAATTTCATTCTAGGCCATTGCAACACAACATTCTGGCAGCATGGGACAAGCAGACCCAGCCTTTGGATCATTATGTACAGCTGGCCGAATTTCACATTCTGGCTCTAACCACAGTGCACATTCCAGATGTGAAAAAGTGGCAAGTGGATCCCAGAGAATAGTCTTGACATGTTTTGAGCCCTCTGTCTGAGGTAGGGAACTCCTGATGTGGATATCTTGGTGTCCAGGTTTAAAATACCTGTTCCTTTGCAGTGGATGCTCTGGTAAGCCTGTTGAATCAGTTCAAACTGATGTATGCCTTTTTCCCTGAGTAGTTTCTTCCCCACCTGCTCTGCAGGATCAAGAAGGAGGGCATTCTGGTGATCCTCGTTGTTCACACTGGCCTGGGAAGATACAGTACTAAGACATACTCAGGCTCCTGGCAGACTCTTTGTGGGCCTCTCCATATTGTCCAGATTTTCTGTCCCAGGGACCAATTCACCATCCTGTTGAAGCCCAGGTACTGGGGTCTAATGGATTCGGCCATTCCTACACTCTGGAAAGCAACATAGTTGACGTCTCGCAAAATCTACTATTGTTCCTGGAAGGCCTACTTTGAGTGGTAGGAGGCAAGGAATTTCCATTCCAGTAAGTACTTTGTGGGAGGAATCCTGTGTTTCCTCCAATCCGATCTAGATCAGCTTTTGGGCTTGAGTACCATTAAAGGAGAACTATGGAGGTGAGTGCTTTTCACTCACCTCATAGTTCTAGCCGACCTGCGACAATGAGACTGTCACAGGTCGGCTCAGTAGATCGGGAAGTGAGCAAACACATACCGGCGTTCGCTCACTTCTCGATCCTGTCACAGCTCTGTGCCGTGACATGGGAGTGGCTGGATTCCCCCTCCCCGCTCCGATCCTCCAGCGCTGACTGGCGTAAAGGACGGGAGAGGGGGCAGGGAACAGCTGGCTCTGCCTCCAGATAGGCAGAGCCAGCTGTCACTCACGCAGCTGGGCGGATCCAGACATAATTGTCGGGATCGGCTTCAGCTGCGGCGTCTCAGTATACCGCGAGCTGTAGCTCGCAGTATATTGAGCTTAGGGTGACGGGAGGATGCTAGTTTGTGCCCTCCCGTTACCGTAAGGGGAACTATGGGGAAAAGCCCTAACCCCATAGTTCTCCTTTAAGGGTCAGATATCAGCCCTAGCTATCCTTTCCAAAAGACCACTTGCCTCTCACACCTTAGTGAAAGCCTTTGTGCAGGGTGTTGCTCACACTGCTCCTGACATATGCTCTCACCATGGGATCTCAACCTGGTTCTGTTAAGCATTCAGAGGCCACCCTTTAACCCCTTCATGACTTTTTTTTCATTTTTTGCACCCATGTTATATTCCACATTTTAGGCCTGAAAATGACTTAAAACCCCCACACATTATATATTTTCTGAATGCCAAGACCCTATAGAATAAAATGGTGGTAGTTGCAAATTTTTATGTTGCGCAATATTAGCGCAACTCCTTATTAAACCCCAACATTTAGTGAAAAATGTTATTAAAAGCCCCAAAACACAACAAAATACCCATTTTTTAAATGAAATATAAAAGATGAGGTTACAACGAGTAAAACGATACCCAACATGCCCAGGTTACAAATTGCGTGCGTCCGTGAAACGGCGAAAAACTGCAGTACCCCAAAAAATCCATAGAAGACTCTTTAAAAGCCCCCACAGGTCATCGATTTAGAGATACCCCAAAATACTGTCCCTAGAATTATTGCTCTCACTCCGGCATGCGCGGCGATACCCAACATGTGTAGCGCGTTCGTCGTTTTCATACGTAGGCGCACCCGACGCGTGTTTATGTGGCAACACGCATGCTCACGGGGGAGGGGGACTTAAAACATTTTTTTTTAAATATTATTAGATTTATTTTATTTTAATTTTAAAAACTTTTTTTATTTTTTTTAAACTTTACTTTGACTGCTATCACATGGGGGGTCTTACAAACCCCCCCATGTGATAGCAGATGGTGGAGACAGGTACTCTTTAAGGTGATGCTGGGGGTCCAAAAGACCCCCAGTGTCACCTTTACACTGGTACCAGCAATTGGTCCTCCATAGAAGTCCAGGCTGACCACACTTTCTTATAGTTATGCAAATTGTTATTCAACCTTGCCGTCAGGTGTTCCATCTCCTGCACCTTCTTGACACGCTGATACATCTCCACCTCAGTCGGCGGAGTCTGGCGCTTCCACTAGAGAGCTATGAGGCATCGTGCCTCTGTCATAATATGGGAGGCCAGTTTACGGTCATGCTTACGGAGGTGGGGGAACGGAAGGCCCAGGAGATAGTGAATAGGTTGCAAAGGGAGCTTTGACTGTAGCAAGCGTTCCAATGTGGTTTGGACCATCTTCCAGAAAGCTTGCAACCTCGGACAGGACCAGTATATATGAAACAGGGACCCTACTTGTCCATCCCCTCGCCAACATTCTGGCGACATTGTGGGGAATATAGAGTGTAAAAACTCGGGGAGAGACAGGTTTTTTTACATGCTGGCTTGTGAGTGTGCCACGATAACTTTCTACTGTTGCTGTATAGCTGGTGACGAATTGTTGAGTGCGTTTGCTATTTGTTTTGCTCCACTGAACATGGGGTCGCGACCCACTTTTGGGTCACGACCCACCAGTTAAGAACCACGGGTTTAGGTTAAGGTTCCACGCTTCCCTGTAAAGTCACATTCAGTCAAATCTGTTAGATCTTCAGTTATACAGCATGAGGTACAGTAACTGTTTCCTAGATTTGCTTCCACCATGGTCTTCTGTTCGCATGTTAGTTACATTTTACCAGGTGGACATTCAGGCTTCATCTGATGCCAGTTTTGCTCATAAAATTCTTCAAACTGCTCTCTGGGTTCTTTAGAGCCCTTCTCTTGATCAGTTAGATATGTGGGCCCATTGGCTCTGTTTGGTCGTGACCCGCCTCCCTGCTTTCTGATTGGCGTAAAGCCGGCTTCACGCTGCCAAGCGACACTGCCTAGTGAAATGACCTGCCCCCCAGCTTCCTGATTGATCAGCAAGCCAGACTGCCCCATAGTGTTGCTAGACAGTGTGAAGCCGGTTTCCTAAACAATCAGGAAGCCAGGCAGACGCGGTGCTATGCGTGCAGGGCGTTTTTGACACATTTTTTATCTGTTTTTACCGTGTGTCAGTTAAAAAAATAAAATATTTTTTTGGGAGTGGGGGCTGTCAGTATGTTAGCTGCAGTGCGGTGCGTTTTCGGCACGTTTTAGACGTGTTTGTGCATTTCTGGACCAGACAAAATGAGTATTTTCTCTGACCGGAACGGACTGCGCACGTGAGAACTGTAGCCCATAAAACACATAGGGATACATTGGGATGCATTTTGGGTGCAGGAGTGCACGGTTCTGGTCCGGACACAATCCGGACGTCGTGTGAACAAGCCCTCAGTGAATGACCCCCCAGTGTGGGCTCCTTGGCTTTTGGAAGCAGTATAGTAAGAGAAGGGAGGACCCAGCTGATGTCACACACACACACACACACAGAGGAGGGCTGAGAAAAGGACATAAGACGATTTGAGGGGAGATGTCAGTGAATTTGTAGTGATGACTTGGAATAAAAGATCCATAGCCAGTGTGAGAGGTGGAGCTGCACTGCTGTGAAGTGTGCACTGACAAGAGGAAGGGGGGAGGTAGGCAAGGCAAGGCAAGGAGGAGGCTTCTACAGGGAGTGGGACAGTGCAGGACTAGCGAATTGCTTCCTGGACTGATAGAACTCACCACCTGCCTCCCTTTGTGAGGGCGGAGAAGACGAGACACAGCATTGCTGCTGCTCTGTGTGGAATTGGAGGGGTGTCACTGGAGTGCTCGGAATGGAGGAGGATCTGGATGGTGCAGGTAAATCACTGCAGTGGGGAGACCAGGCGTTGTACGATGACATTGCATAGGAGTCTCCTATGACGATCTGTTCACTCTCTGTGGCTAGTCACATGTGATTATCACAGCTGCCAGGTCATTCCAAGTAATCAGTGTGCAGCCCCGAACACGATCTAAACAAGTCACAGAGATCATCACAGGGCTGAAGTCACAGGCTTGGTGATATACAACTTACTCATCAAATCCATGCTAGATACAGCAGAGCAGTGTGATTACTAGGATCGTCTGTGCAATTCTGTCTTGTAATGTATGTAGATAGCGGTTTAAAGTAGAACTGAAGCCAAAACTTCTATTGTAGCTCTGGATAGAGTAAGTACAATTTCTGTACAATCAACTTTAGTGTTACCAAAACGATGTAATATGAGGACCTACCTAATCTATCCATTTGAATCTAATCCGGCAGGCCCTTGTACTATATAGTTGTTGGTAGATCTAAAGGTGATTGTACAATCACATTGCAACATGTGTCACATTTAGTGGTTATCACTAGAGATGAGCCTGGGTTTGGTGTGATCACACTGAAATCTGTGACCGCTGCTCCTCCCTCCCAGCCCTATCCGTGGCACCTCTCTGCAACTGAATGGGTGGGTGGCAGTCGTAGTTTTGAACTCGGTTAATCACTACTTATAACAAGGGATATACCGATACTAGTATCGGTGCCAATATCGAGTATTAGGGCGAGTACTTGCTCAAATGCTTCGATACCGGAACTCCCGGTAGAGGAACATTTCCTCTGACAGGCAGCGCCGTAATGGAACATGGAGCCAGCTTCCCATGCAATCAGGAAGCTGGGTGGAGTGTAATGACCCGCCTCCCAGCTTCCTGATTGGCCAGAAAGCTGGCTCCATGCTAATTGGCTGGGAAACCGGCTTCCCAACCAAACAGCATCGAGCCTGCCAATCGTGAAGCTCGGAGGTGGGTCAGTACTAACCGCTCTGTTTCCTGATTGGCCGGGAAGATGGCTTGATGCTGATTGGCTTGGAAGCCGGTTTTCCAGCCAAGCACAATCAAGCTGGCCAGACAACATGGAGCCAGCTTCCTGGGCAATCGGATTGTTGGGGACGCTGGCTCCATGCCAACGGAAGCATCGGTATCGTCGAGTACAGAAAACAGAGTATTGGTACTCAATACTGAAAAACCGGTATTGGTGCATCCCTACTTATAACCCCTTCTCAGCTTTTTTTTTTTTGCCATCTGTGTGCTTCTGGGAAGATTTCCCTTCACTTCCTGTGTGGTAGCCACATCAGGAAGTGAGAGGAAATCCATCCAAAGAGAGGGAGGTCCTCGGTGGTCAGTAGTAGTGATGAGCTGGGAGGCATGCCTGTAACTGTCAGCCTTGCAATGCCTCATGGGTCTTGTAGTTGGAGGGCAGGAGTTGCCCACCCCCGGTATACAGTGTATTGTGTCCATACAATCCTATGCCTCCAGAGCACCACAAATAGAGGCATATTTTACACTGAATGCCCCTAGGTCTGTATTTGCATCTGTGTGAATGAGCCCTTGATAAATTGTCAGATATGTGCAGGCCTGTCAAGTCTCCTCTCCGGTGATCAAACATAGGAGATGAGAAGTCCTTATTAATGCAGACATGGCTGAGACTTTTTTTTCTATACAGATCAGCAGAATTGTTTTCTACCTGCAGCAGCCCCTATTTATCCTTGATCACACACTGGGTGAATGTGCTGCCTACAGAATATGTTCTTATAATTGGTTTATTGTTGTCTAAAACTGAAGCAGTGGATTGAGAAGTTGTAATATATGAAAAGGTAGCAAAGAGTTAAATCCCATCAGTTTGTTTGTTTGTTATTGTTGGGGAGATTTCCCTTTGTTTCCTGCCCTGGAGACATAACAAAAAAAGGGAAGGAATCTCTACAAAGTGAGGGGAATTATCCTTTTAACTGTTTAGTAAACGTTAAATATTGTTTAAATATAAGAGACGTATATTCTTACTTGAATGTTGGTGAGCTTTGTGTATTTCATCCAGATTTGTGCAGTAATCCAGTGTGAAACTTTGCCTCTGTGCAGGAACTTCCTGTAATAAAGACCATTGATTGCTGCTCTTCCTCTTTGTGCAGGGTGACTGGTCTTGTCTTCCACCCCCTCCTGTAGTTTTTTTGCAGATTGCCTGTAATGGGTGGACCTAGTGTATAGCAAAGTGATGACATCACTGCTATTTCTACAAGGTAATAACTGGGGTAGCAAAAGGCATTTGGGGCACACAAAGTAGATTTACATCGATCAGCCATGACATTATGACCACTGGGAGGTGAAGTGAATAACATTGATTATCTTGTTACAATGGCACCTGGAAGTGGGTGGGATAGATTAGGCCTCAAGCAAACATTTTGTCACTGAAGTTGATGTGTTGGAAGCAGAAAAAATAAGCAAGCAGAACATTTTTAGCCAAATTGTGATGGCTAAACAACTGGGTCAGAGCAACTCCAAAACTGCAGCTCTTGTGGCATCTTCCCAGTCTGCAGTGGTCAGGACATATTAAAAGTGGTCCAAGGAAGGAAAACCGGTGAATTGGCAACAGAGTTATGGTGGACAAAGCTCACTGATGTACGTGGGGAGTGAAGATTGGCCTGTAGCTCAAATTGCTGAAAAAGTTAATGCTGGTTCCGATAGAAAGGTGTTTGGACACACAGTCTATCGCAGTTTGTTGCATATGGGAATGCATAGCCGCAGACCGGTCAGTGTGCCAATGTTGACCTATGTCCACCATCACAAGTGCCTACAATGAGCATGAGAACTAGACCACAGAGTAATGGAAGAACATGGCCTGGTCTGATTAATCACTTTTCTTTTTCATCATGTGGATGGCCAGGGGCATGTGCATCGCTTACCTGACTCAAAACTGGACCACGGAGCAATTGAACGTTTTTCTTTTACATGTGGATGGCCGAGTACGTGTGTGTCGCTTACCTGTGGAAGAGATGGCACCAGGATGCACAACGGAAAGAAGGCATACTGGCAGAGGCAGTGTTATGCTTTGGGCACTGTTCTTCTGGGAAACCTTGGGTCCTGCCATTCATGTGGCTGTTACCGTGACACATACCACCAATCTAAACATTGTTGCTGACCAAATACACCCCTTCATGGAAACAGTATTCCCTGAGGGCAGTGGCCTCTTTCAGCAGGATACATTATCCCAGAGTTATGGTGGACAAAGCTCACTGATGTACGTGGGGAGTGAAGATTGGCCTGTAGCTCAAATTGCTGAAAAAGTTACACTGCAAAAATGGTTCAAGGATAGTTTGAGGAACACAACAACAAGTTCAAGTTGTTGACTTCAAATTCTCAATCCAAAAACTCTCATGCCTGGTTCACACCCTAGGAGTTTTTGTGCAGTTCGAAAAGCGCTTTTAACTGCCCAACACAAAAAATCCCATGATTTTCAATGGCCCTGGTTTACGCCTGAGCAGAAAAACGCCAAATGCTCAAAAAGGTACAGCAGCTTCTTTGGGCAGTTAAAAGCGCCCCATAAACTTCATTGGAAATGGCCAAAAATGTGCAACAGAAGCATGCTGTACATTTTCGTGAGCATTTTTGCGTGTTTATACACGCTTTCTTCCATTGCCCACAATGGTTTATTAGCTGCCAATCAAAACGTGCGTCTTCATGTACGCAAATAACCGCATGCTGTTAACATTCAAAAATGGTTCCGCCTAGGTGTGAACCCAGCCTCAATCAAATATGTGGGATGTGCTGAAAAAACAAGTCCAATCCATGGAGACCCCACCTTGGAACTTCCAGGACATAAAGGATCAGCTACTGACGGCTTGCTGACAAATACCACAGTATACCTTCAGAGGTCTAGTGGAGTCAATGCCTCGATGGGTCAGGCTGTTTTGGCAGCAAAAGGGGGACCTACTAAATATTAGACAGGTGGTCATAGTTATGGCTCATCGGTGTATATGCTTTGGAACAATTAAGGTATACTGTATATTTAATTAGTTTTTGTGCCCAGAGTTTAGCTTTAGTTAACATTGTCATTACCATGTTAGCTGCTATACTTTAGAGAAATTGAATGAAATACTGACTTGAGGAAGTACAGTAAAATAGTTTCAACATTGTTGTACATTGTCATGGGGAAGGGGGTGACTAGACAGAAATAATTGTTCTTGTAAATTTACCAGCATGCTGGTCAATAATACTACACCACAAAATTCCCTGGGGCATTGGAAATATAAAAAAAGCAAGAAGGATATGCACAGCTTGCCAAAATATTGTACTGCTTCAGGAGTTGGAAAAATCATGTGGCTCATACCTCCCAGTGTGCAACTGGACCACAACAATATACACAATTGTTGAATTTCAGACATAAACTTTATACTCTGTGATAGGAGGCAACCTTGAAACTCCAGCTAACTCCAGCTGTGGTAAAACTACAAATCCCAGCATGCTTCTGTCTCTGCGAATTATACCTGTGACTGTCAGAGTCTTACAATGCCTCATGGGACTTGTGACCAGTTCATCTGACTGCTGAACTTCTGCCTGTGTCCTAGCAACCAATGACGAAATGCGGTCTAGCTGCTGGCCTCCTAAAAACGGATGACCCAGTGTGGGTTGCACAGCGTCATTGGTTGCTAGGACACAGGCGGCCCTGGCTTTCGCCAGGCTGGATTTCTGACTAAACTTATTACTGAGCCCTTCTTCTGACTGGGAACGTCCAAGTGAACCTAACTCAGGTCACTATTGAGGACATCTTGCGGCGCAACCTAATTACTGAGCTGAACAGCACCAGAAAAGAGGAGTATTGCAGCCTGAGGCTCCATTCACACTGGAGCGGCTGTCTTCTTGGATTTGGCTGTACGGATATGGAACCTCTCTAAACAGAGAAAACAATGCACTTCAATGTGCACTGTTCAGACTATTGCGGGGACCGCCCCGTACGAAACCATGCGGCCCCCAAAATAGTACAAGCGCAATAATATGGCAGATTCCGCAAGTTCGCGGCTATTTAAAAGCTGCAAACGAGCGGCATCCGTGCAGAATAAAAAATGTTAGCGTTTTTGTAAACGCTATTTCCTACAGAATCAATTGGTCCCATGAGCACTGGCCCTGATATCCTTAGGGTGGCTCCTTTCCAGGGTTCTATGGAGTCACCCTTGTGTTTGATCGTAAGCGGTGTGTGTCTCCACAAACAGGCACAGCAGGGGAAACCACTTCCCTCACCCCTGTTTCCCTCTCCTTCCTCTTCCCATCCTCTCATTCCTTCCTCTTTCCTTCCCCTTCTCCAAGCTGGTAGATGGACATCTGCTGGAGACTGCTCTGTCCCTTGTGATCTTGTACTGGGCAGGAAGTTCAGGGAAGCTGAGCTGAAAGAGTTGTAGCCAACTGCAAACAAGATGACTGTAAGCGCTTGGGCAAAAATGTAAAGAAATGCTTTGCTGGGCGATGTATTTTTGTTTGATCTGGATTCATTATTGAAAAAAAAAAAATAAAGATTTTGAATGTAATACTATTTTAAATCTAAGAGACCCTGTTACAAAAACAATTGTAAAAAACCCATAAATATAAAGTACAGTTGTAGGTACAGTACCAGCTCATTTGCAGGGTTACAGCTGCTGTTAGGGTTTTTAGCCTCTGACACTTAAGGTGCCCATACACCTTACGACCATCGCAAGACTTTTGTCTTGCGATGGTCGTATGCTTATTGAAAACTCGTACGATCTGCCCACCTTGGACGGGCAGATCGTACTTGCGATCATCGAAAGCCCACCCCGCTGAGGGGCGGGCTTCCGATGACCGCAATGCAAAACGGGCAGTGTGCTCGTGCGCACACCGGACCGTTCCGCAGCTATCGGACGAGCAGGCTAGAAACCCGCCGACAATCGTACGATTTCTCGGCGGGTTTTCAAGCATGTTGGTTCGACAAAAGACAGTAGAAACGGTCGCACGTCTTCGTTCACACTGCTCGATTCTCTTACGATCGCGGGATTTCGCCTGATTCTCGTACGAGAAGTGTATGGGCACCTTTACGCATATTTTAATGCTGTGCTTTCACCCTCTGGCTGCTACGTCATCTGTGTGTCACTGCAGACTTGTCAGAAGTTTTCATGCTGAAGATCTGCAAAAGAGCAAAGATCTGCTGCAACAGACGAGCTACTCCTTCTATGTATCAGTACTACTCAGTCCCCATTCATATCTGTGCGATTTTTATTTAATTTTTTGTGTGTGCGCTGTATAACATCCCACATCAAGAGGAATCCTTTCTTTTTCTATGGTGTCCTTTCACATCTATGCAATTTTCTTTCATCCATGTTTTTTAAATGCTGCATGTCCTTCTTTGCAACTTTGGCTCCAGAGACTTTACTGGAATTGTAAAAAACGCATGTACATTTTGTTTTTAATTACGTTTTTGATGCATTTTTTCCATAAAAACTGGGCTCCTCCCTGCAATTACTACTACACAGGCTGCAGAGGAGACAGAGAGACAAGGCCATAGAATGGTGGATGTTGAAATCTTTATCTGCCTGGTCAGAGCCTCTCTTCTGTTTGCCATTACCAGATGAACCAAGTCTCTTCACTTCCACTTTTTTTTAGGGCTGCAACAACTAATCGACATAATCGATTATAATCGATTATTGAAAAAGTATCATCAAAATTGCAGCATGTCACTGGAAATATTGCTTGTCATTTGCCAAAACAAAAAACACATTTAAAAAAGCGCATGATGCACAAGTGTGAACCTAGCGTGAATGTAGTTTACTATTGTGTGTGTGTTTTTTTTTTTTTTTTTTAAATATTGTGACAGTCTATTTAATTTGCTGGTAAGCGTGACAGACGGTTTAGGGCTCATGCATGCAGGTGTATTAAAATGGTGCCATCTACGTTCCATCTTTCTGGCAGAAAAATCCAGCGTAAAAAATACAATTGTTGGTATGCAACTACGTGCGTTTATGTGTATTTATAGGTGTA
This sequence comes from Nanorana parkeri, assembly GCF_000935625.1. Lineage (NCBI taxonomy): Eukaryota > Metazoa > Chordata > Amphibia > Anura > Dicroglossidae > Nanorana > Nanorana parkeri. Next base: position 517,931 of record NW_017306739.1, read on the forward strand.
TGTGTGAAAACTAATATTTATTTTAGTCACTTGAATGAATTCATGTGCCTACATAAAGTCACATACATTATTCCAGTAAGCTTCTCTCTGAACACACATGTGGGCCATTTTATGTTTATGCCCTAAAAGCTGTAAAATATGGATCTAACCACCACAATGCGCACAGACACATTGGCTAAAATAGAGCTGTGATCAGAGGCATAAAAAAAATTCCTCTAAATGTGGCATTATTTATGCCCATGTGCTTGAGGCCTTGGACAGGCGGATCTAAACGAATGGGCGTCTGCTTAGATCCGGGTCCAGCCAAGTCCACAAAAAGAAACCGATCAGAGTTCTGTTTTGCAGGACCTGACCGTGCTGGATCATGGGTAAACTGATGTAAACGCACACACGTTTGTGTACATCCAATTCCCCATAGGCCAACATGGATCTGTCTGTGGATGGGCACAGGTATCACAAGGGTGACATCTGTACTGATCAGCAGGGGATCTGTGAATGGATCCCCACCTGATCGGACTGTGAGAAAGGGACCTGTGTTCAGTGCTGTGCTGGTGGACTATGAGCCCTTATGGTTTCATTAATTACATATCCTCAGACCGCAGTCTGCCCATAAAGATCAAGTTTATTCTAGCTGATCAATAACTAGCTTGTGTCTCAATTTTCAAGTGTATTCTGGTTTCCCTTTCCTCAGGATGGACTTAGCCCTTTAACTTAAAACCAGTGGGCGGGTTTGGGTATGTTAATACAGTGTAAGCTGTTGCCTCGGACTTGGATTTCCTATATACTTTTTGCAATGTTGCAACTGACATCAATATTTACCCAGAGCCTGAGGAGTTTCTTACTGTGTGAAGTGTGGAAAGAGGAAAGAAGGGGGAGGGAGCTGCCAATGGAATGATCCAATGTCAGGAATGTGGCTTCAGTATAAGATTGCGTCTTCTGTCTTTTTTGTATTTTGATGCCACAACACAGATACATAAAACTATTTTTGAGCAATTGGCTATTTAGAACTGATTCATGATATATTTATAGGCAGAAGTGTACTACGTCTTTCTGAAAATCATCTATGCCTTAGAAAATACCAAAAAAAGCCGTTTTTTTTTTTTTTAAGCCAGGTATTTGCAAACACATTGGGAAGAATGTATCAAAACTGGAGCAGTTTTGAACTGCAGCCAATCGGCTTCCCTCTCTAATTTTCAAATCTTAACTGAACAAACTGAAGAGAGAAGCTGATTGGTTGCCATGCGCAGCTGCTCCAGATATTGTATGCTCCCACAGTAGATATAAGTAAAAAAACCCGGAGGGTTTAGAACCCCTTTAAGGATCTGGTATGATTTTTGGGGGGATGTTAAGTGATGTTAATATCACTGCTCCTTTTAAAACAGTATTTTTTTAAAAGTGTATTTTTTTTCATTAATACATGTCCCCCAGAGCAGTACCCGAATCCTCATACCCTTTTTATGGCTAATAACTTGCATACAAGCCTTCAAAAAGGGGACAATTGAAAGCTGACACCAGCTGAAAGGAACTATGCATTATAGAGTCCAACTGGCTGACTACTAAGTAAGCACTGCAGGCTTTATGATACTATCTACTGGGGAAATTGCTTTTATACTATATCATGGACCATGCTCTACAATGAATGGCCCAAGCCAAAGAACAAAAGCTGAGAGTCACCTGCTGGTTTCTGGCTCTCCAAGATTTTTCAACTATTTGGTAGCTGGTATTGGAACCCACAGGTTCAAACGCAGGGGGTGGATATGTGACAAACAGCCCCTCTGGGTCCCGGGCAATGTCTTGGATAGGGCTTTACTGCCCCATGAACTGGGGTGTTTTGTGAGATAGGATGGTGGTATTGGTTGGGCTGTGTAGCAGTATGCAGCAGGTTAAGCACTGGCCACATCCTTTCCCCCATTTTGGGTATACATTTTCTGGCATGAGTGGTATTGTGTTCGAGAGAGAGACTGCATACAGACTGTCCTGGAATAGTCTGCACATCTAACAGATCCAAATCATCATAACTAACCAGGAGGCTGATTGTTTGTTTTTGTTGTGTACTGAGCTCTGCTGACACCGAATGTGTTGGAAACTCTTGTGTTGTAAAAGAATAGTGTAGTGTTAGATAGCACAGGACACTTTGTAATGTTACATCTTGTGATATGGTGTTGGCATTCAATTAAAATGACTCTTTCACTAAAAAGAAATTGCAAATAAAAGCTGTATTTGCAAAGAAGAAGGTAGCTTTTACCTCTCTTGCTGTGTCCTGTAATGACAGCAGGAGGAACCACTCAGCACAGCAGACAACACAGGCAACACAGGGAATTGACACTCCCAGGAGTGTCTGTTTATGAAGAGACTTTCTCTCTTGCCATTTAACTACCTGCCGGCCGTTGTGTATACAAGGCCGGCCGGGAGCTTCTTGGATGTAACTGGGCGTGTATACACATCCTGTTAGTCGCGCCCACTCGTGCGCGTGGCGCATGTGAGCGGGAAAGACATAATTTAAAAGCCGGCAGCGATGCCTGTTAACATACAAGCAATCCGCTGGCTATAGAGCTCCGCTGTGCGAGCCCGGGACCAGCATAGTGGCTCTCTGACAGGGGATCAGAGGGAGGTCGGTTCACGACCTCCCTCCGGTCCCCTCTCCGCTGTCAGAATGCCGAAGTGGTGCATATTACATCACTTCCGCATTCTCGTGTCACTCTCCAGCTTCAGATGCTGGAGAGAAGCTGATGAAGCAGATATCTGCTTCTTCAGGAGGGTCCTAGGTGACATTAGGGGTCTTGGAGACCCCTGATGTCTCCATAAAGAGGACCTGTCACTTCTTTTGCTATCACATATAGGGGTTTCTTAGCCCCCTCTGTAAAAGCAATAAAGTTAAGTGGAAAAAAAAAATAGGAAAACAAATTTAAGTTTCCCCAAATTTTTTAATCAATTTACACATAAAAAAGAATTAAAAAACCCCCAAATTTTTTAAAAAGTCCCCACCCCTACATACACGCATGTAAACATGCGTCAGGTGCGCATACCTGCGAAAACGACAATTGCGCCCATTACGCCGCACATGTTACATATCACCGCGAACGTCGCAGTGAGAGCAATAATTTTAGGGCTCTCAATCACTGATAACACTAAACTGATGAGCGGTAAAAGCTTTTAAAGCGTCGCCCATGGCCAATTTTGGGTATGCAAGTTTTTTGCGATTTCGCAAGCTTGACATGTTTGGTGTCTATTTACCCGACGTGACCCCGTCTTTTATATTTTACCAAAAAAGTGGGTAATATTAGTTGTTTTATAACATAATGTTAAAAAAAATTATTTCAAAATCTTCAGTAATTTCTCCTGAATATAGTAAAAAATAAAGCCCCCACTGGTGATTAAATACAACCAAAAGAAAGCTCTATCTGTCCCCCAAAAATGGTATAAAATTAATTTCAGTACAGCGTTGCATGACGGAATAAATGTCAGTCAAAGTACCGCAGCGCTGAATACTGAAAAATGGCCTGGACAGGAAGGGGGTCTAAACACCTGGTCTTCAAGCGGTGAATGACATATGCAGCGGTAGAAGTAAGTATTTGGATAAATACATTTTGACCTGGATCTGGATACTAGGTGCCACACCCCTGGTAATAGTATGCAAAAAAATTATTTTAAAGAAAGAAAAGTGGGGTTTTGAAAGCACCAAAGATGACAACTCCAGACAAAAAGATATATAAAATATATATTTATTAGTTGGTATAAATGTTAAAAAAGGGGGCTTAATGCCAGTAGTAAAAACATTTAATTAGGTAGATAGTCCCTAAAAGCTCTTTCCACATACACAATACCTTTCCATTTACAGAACAAACATGATTCACCATGTGGTCTTTTGGACATACATGATTGGGGTTAATATGCCAGTACCCAGAATTCATACAGAGAGGCCTATACAGGAATGCTCGCAGGGCTGTGGAGTAGGATAATTACTCTCCGCTAGCACTGCCCTAGGAGCAGAGTGTGACCTTGAGAACAAAACATGATTCAATTGGTTGATAAGAAAAATTGTTGAACATGATTAGGGTACAGAAAACAATCATAATTCAGTTAGAGATCCGCATGATTCCCCATCCATCTTTGTGGGTTAACATAATCATTAACAAAATTAGTTCATCCAGTGTCCACAATTTATAAGTATAAGCCTATGAGCAATGCTTGAAGGGTTAGAGAGTGGAGCAGATCTGCTCTCTTCTGGCACCACCCCGCAAGCAAAGTATGGCCACTATAACAGTTCATGAAATGATAATAACAATAATCATAAGAAATTCCTCATAGTTCATATGCTTTTGGTACATGATCTAAACATAGTGCATACGGTCATGGTTTTGTTGAGAATAATACGATTCACCATTTGATTGTGTGGGTATAGATAATAGGAGTTAATTCTTCTGTGAAAATGTCAGACAAGTCTTTTTTGGGAGTTAGACGGGACGGCGTTCTACCCTTTTCTGGAGACGAACTTAGTGAGCGGGACACATCTATCCGAGGTATGCTGATTGATCTTAAATAGATAGGAGTGATACCCCCCTTCCCCATTATATGTGAAGAGTATGACCTATATACCTCGGTGATTTTGTCATGCCCCCCCCGTTCGTCTCTTCTAGACCTATACTTTGCGGGGTGGTGCCAGTGGAGAACAGATCTGCTCCACTCTCTAACCCTTCAAGCATTGCTCATAGGCTTATACTTATAAATTGTGGACACTGGATGAACTAATTTTGTTAATGATTATGTTAACCCACAAAGATAGATGGGGAATCATGCGGATCTCTAACTGAATTATGATTGTTTTCTGTACCCTAATCATGTTCAACAATTTTTCTTATCAACCAATTGAATCATGTTTTGTTCTCAAGGTCACACTCTGCTCCTAGGGCAGTGCTAGCGGAGAGTAATTATCCTACTCCACAGCCCTGCGATCATTCCTGTATAGGCCTCTCTGTATGAATTCTGGGTACTGGCATATTAACCCCAATCATGTACAGGTGAAACTCGAATAATTAGAATATCGTGCAAAGTTAATTTATTTCACTAATGCAACTTAAAAGGTGAAACTAATATATGAGATAGACTCATTACATGCAAAGCAAGATAATTCAAGCCGTGATTTGTCATAATTGTGATGATTATGGCTTACAGCTCATGAAAACCCCAAGAACCCCAAATCCACAACCTCAAAAAAATTAGATTATTACATGCAATCAATAAAAC
>NW_017306739.1:524397-559550 GCF_000935625.1 Nanorana parkeri
TGTATGTCCAAAAGACCACATGGTGAATCATGTTTGTTCTGTAAATGGAAAGGTATTGTGTATGTGGAAAGAGCTTTTAGGGACTATCTACCTAATTAAATGTTTTTACTACTGGCATTAAGCCCCCTTTTTTAACATTTATAACAACTAATAAATATATATTTTATATATCTTTTTGTCTGGAGTTGTCATCTTTGGTGCTTTCAAAACCCCACTTTTCTTTCTTTAAAATAATTTTTTTGCAGAAGTAAGTATTTACCTTTTTTTCTTTGCAGGTATAGGTTTCATTTTAGCTTTCTGTCTGACTCCATTGGGGAGATTTTCCAACACCTTCTTTTCCTGTGGAGTCCATTTACAAGAAATCCCTAGGACAGGAAGGCATGGAGAGCAACAGAATCATTGTCAGAAAATTCGAATCCTTCCTCACTCAATAAAAATGTTTTTGTTTTCGTCTGTGCCCCTATTGGAGAGATTTCCCATCACTTCCCTTTTGAGGAAGTAAAGAGATCTGTAAGTGACACAAGCGGCAGCAAAAACCTGTCAGACACTCTAACCCTTCATTTAGAAAACATAAAGTATATGTAAACCATTACAATGAGCTTGAATGATACAAAAAAATATTTTTAGAAATTCAGAGCTGTGCTGTGTGAACTACACACTTCCTGTGTTATCTCAAAGTTATCTATTGGTTGTTACATCAGACTGCAAAATATTTAGCCTTTATGTTGTAGAGATTTGCGAGTGGAAGTGGTTGAATATTTTTGCAAAAGATGTTGGGCAGTGCTGTGTGTTGTCAGCACACGACAGGGTTTAAGTGTGAGTGCATTTCTGCAGATCAGCAGTTTATATTTTTCCGTATTTGCAGGGTGCTTAAAGGGATAAAACATGGAAATGTGCATGCATTACAGAGATGTACTGCATATGTGTTGTTTTTTTTTTTTGCCTTGATATATGATTTCAATGAATTATACCATTAAAGTGACCTTAAAGCCACAATGTCTGCCCCCCCATGCTACTTTAAGGACTTGCCTTAAATTATGCCTCTTGATCCGATCATCTTCTTCCTTCCACGTGTTTTCAGCAATCCCACCATCACTGGTGCCGGTCTCTGATCCAGCGCAGACTCCTCGTGATCCGCGGTATCTGTCCAACGTGTACGCTCACGGCTGCCTGCATTGACTTATAGTGAGTCTCTCCTAATGTCCTCGCAGGTGATCTCTACTGCGCATGCTCCCGCACTCACCCTCCTGCACGGCTGCTCGAGAAGCTACAAATCTACAGCGGGAGGCAGAGATAAAGGTAAGTTTTTACTTGTTTGGTAAATTTTTAAAATTTAAAAAAATGTTTTTGCATTCTACTGCCATCGATGTATGTAAAAAATGTTTTTTGACTTTAATATGTCTTAATTTGTCTTTATGGGACTACTTAAGGATCCCAGACAATGTACACTAAAATATTAACTTATTCTAGACAAGCAGTAAAAGCAATTTAAAACAAGCACATTTGTAGCTATAGGCATTGTGGAGAAATTCATCTTCAAAGTTCACAACAGAAGCACTTAAAGGAGAACTATGGGGTTAGGGCTTTCCCCCATAGTTCTCCTTAGGGTAACGGGAGGACACAAACTAGCGTCCTCCCCTCGCCCTAAGCTCAGTATACCCCGAGCTACAGCTCGGGGTATACTGAGACGCCGCAGTATACCGCGAGCTACAGCATGCGATATACTGAGACGCTGAAGCGGATCCCGACAATTATGTCTGGATCCGCCCAGCTGCGTGAGTGACAGCTGGCTCTGCCTATCTAGAGGCAGAGCCAGCTGTACCCGCCCCCTCCCCCGTCCGTTCCGCCAGTCAGCGCTGGAGGATCGGAGGGGGGAATCCAGTCCCTCCCCTGTCACGGCAGAGAGCCGTGACAGGATCGAGAAGTGAGCGAACGCCGTTATGTGTTCGCTCACTTCCCATTCTACTGAGCCGACCTGTGACAGTGTCAGGTTTTACTGCAGTCAGAGGGTCAGTTGGAGAGATTCCTTCACTTCCTGTCTGGTAAAATGTTTGTCCACAAGACAGTAATTGAGGATTGCAGTACATCCTTATAGGGTTCTAACCTTTCCTGATTCTATCCAAAACAAAATAAACGTTTTTTTGGGTATAGATACACTTTAAATCTTAGCTTTTACCTACTGTATTACTTCCTATTGAAAAGAATCTTGGCAGTCTGCCAGCCTTCCAAAGTAAACAGATGGCAGTTTGTTCTAAGTTGTTAGAAAGCGACCCAAGAGTCTTTGTTGTGGTGGCTTGTTTTAGTTTTTTTTAACTGGACTAGAATTTGTAAATATTTTAATCATGGACATCGCTAGCGTCAGTTACTGGGTGCACATGCGGTGCATCTGTTGCTGTGTACCCGTGGTGCTGAGGCCCCGACCGCCATCATTTTTTTTCTTTCACTTTAGGGCTTCGGAAGCTGCGTCTATCCCTGCCCTTCAACCCACCTGTTGCCTGTCAAACCTGTAGCAAAGAGCTGAGGATTTTTTTAGCTCTTTTCTCTGCTCTGTGATACAGGTTTGACAGGTGGCAGGTGGGCAGGGACCGAAGCCAGCAGCTGTCAAAGCGGCCAAAAGAAATTTGGCACCCAAGGCACTTACTACCAGATGCAGCACCAATGTGTAGTGAGTACATTTTAGGAATGTGGGGAATTTGTGCTGGGAGTGATTTTTGTACTGGGGGAGTTGTATTGGAAGGAGGGAGGAACTGTTGCTTGGGTAGAGAATTTGTCTGACCCTTTCGCTCTGTGTGTTACTAACTTTTGATCCCTGTGTTCTATGTGTTGTGCACGCCTGACCCCTATGCTCTGGTCATTATGCACTCATGACCTCTATGTTCTGTGGGTTAACCCTGTGCTTTGCGTATCCTGACCCCTGTGCTCTTTGATTTACGTACTCCTGACCCCTGCACTCTGTGTGTTGAGTACCCTTCTCCCCTGCACTGTGCATTGCAGATTCTCAACTCCTGCACTCTGTGATTTATGCACACCTGACCCCTGCCATCTGTGTGTTTAGTATTCCTCACTTTTGCACTCTATGCTTATGTACTCCTAACCCTGAAACCTTTGAGTTATGCATGTCTGACTCCTGCACCAAAACCAATGAACCGGTGATCGGGTCATGGGCGGCCAAGGCTCATTGATGCAGATGGAAAGTGAAGACTGGCCTGTGTAGTCTGATCCAATAAAAGAGCTACTGTAGCTCAAATTGCTGAAAAAGTTAATGCTGGTTCTTGTAGAAAAGTGTCTGAACACACAGTGCGTTGCTGTTTATATGGGGCTGCGTAGCCGCAGACCAGTTAGGTGCCCATGCTGACCCCTGTCGACAACCAAAGGTGTCTGCAATGGGCATGTGAGCATCAAAACTGAACCATGGAGCAATTGAAGAAAGTGGCCTGGTCTGATGAATCTTTCACATGTGAATGGCCGAGTACGTGTGTGTCACTTCCCTGTGTAAAGGTGCCCATACACCTTACAATTTAATTGCAGATTTTCTGTGGTCAGATGGAAAAAGTGCAACAGATTGGCCAGGTGGAGATTACTCCATCCACACAGTAAAGTGTAGATGAACGAATCTGTTGCACTTTTTCCATCTGACCACAGAAAATCTGCAGATAAATTGTAAGGTGTATGGCCAGATTTAGAGATGGCAACGAGCTGCACTATTGGAAGAGGGCAAGCCAGCAGAGGCAGTGTGATGCTTTGGGCAATGTTCTGCTGGGAAACCTTCAGTCCTGCGAATCATGTGGATGTTCATTTGATACGTACCACCTAACTAAACAATGTTGCTGACCAACTACACACCTTCATGGAAACCGTTTTCCCTGATTACAGTGGCCTCTTTCAGCAGGATAATGCATCCTGCCACACTGCAAAAATTATTCAAGAATGGTTTGAGAAGCACATTGAGTTCAAGGTGTTTACTTGGCCTTCAAATTCTTCATATCTCAATCCAATCGAGCATCTGCAGTGGTGTGGAAATGAAAAAAAAAACTACTTGTCCAAGGACTAACGTGGGGGCCCAATCTACTTGTCTCTCATGACAATCTATGTACTTGTCGTGATACAAAAAATTATCTTAACCAAAACTGTATTTAACAGTGCTAATTTGCAAGCAAAATTCAGAATACATGGTACAGGGCAGTACTGGATGGCAGTGTGGGGTACAGATAGTGCACTCGTACAAGCATACACACACAATGCCCTAGGCGTGAGTTTATTTGCATGCAAATGGCGGGGGCAGTGGGGTTGGTTTAATTTTTTTAACATTTTTATTTACTTTTTATTTTTTTTACATTTTTACATTTTGTATTTATCTTATTGTCTTTTTACTTTTAATATTTTTATTTAATTTTTTACTTTTTTTATAATTTTACTTTTCATTTATATTTATGAGTTATTTTTACTTTTTGTTTTTCATTATTTTATTATTTTTTTACCCTTTTTTTTATTGCTATCACACAGGAGCTAACCATCCCCTGTGTGATAGCATTCGGAGGTGACAGGTTCTCTTTATTTAACCTGTCACCTCCTATACAGGAGTTTGAGCACAGTACTGTGCTGGAACTCCTGTGACAGCTGAGATGGGAAGGCTACGAATGCAGCTCTCCCTTCTCACTGTTTACACGGAGCAGAGCGGGGAACGGACGTTCTCTTCTCTGCTTCCCGCTCTCCAACTTGAACTAATTTGCTGTGGTTCTGGGTCCCCCAGAAGAGTGGGGGACCCCGAAGACCATGACGGGGAGGGAGCCAGCGTGCAGGGAGAGAGCCGACGGGCTGTGACAGACAGTGGGCGGTGACACAGATAGTGGGCGGTGACAGAGACAGCGGCCAGGGAGAGAAGCGGTGTTCGGGGAGGGAGAGTGACAATCAGGCCGCATAGGGTTAGCTCACACCAGAAACTGCATCACAACTGCGTGCGTCTGCGCAGTTGCATTGTGATCTGTTTTGACGTGTTTGTGATGCGTTTTTTCCCCCCTGCATGTCCCTGGATGATGGCACAATCAATTCTGTTTTTTTGTATGTGTTCAGTTGCGTTTCAGTGCGTTTGCACTGCGTTTCGTGCAGTTAGATGCAGGTAAAAAAGGACAAGCAGTACATTTTCTGACTGCATCTGAACGGACGGCAATGATGTGAATTAAGCACAAGAAAGCCCATAGGAAAGCATTGTGATGTATTTTGACTTCCGCAGTCAAAATAAACTGACTGCATCACAACTGCATATGGTGTGAACTGGCCCTTACAAGTGACCTGGAGCAGCTTTCCAGCCGTTCGAGATCGTTTGTACAAAACGGCTCCTCCTCTACATTTAGCCCTGCTGCCTGCCCGAAGCAGGGCTAAATGTAGAAAAAAAAACTACCTGCCTGGTGCCTGGACGACAAGCAAGTTCAAGTCCCGGCCTGCAGTACAGAGTGCAGAAGATATTATGCCACCACAGCGCGGTGGATTGATATCAAATAGGCTTAGTAGTTCAGTCTGACTGGAAGCTGAGAAAGGTATGCAGGCAGGGGGATGTGTACAGTTTGCTGGATTAGCATTTGCAGTTGTAATTTTAAAAAAAGCAAACAAATGTTACTACAACAGACTAGGCTCGGAATACATAATGTCACCTGTCAGTGCAAAAGCTGGGGGGAGGGACTTAGAAGGGCTGTGCTGCAACTTTTCTACTTGCAGCGAAGCCCCTGCTAATGCCTCCCTAGCTTCTGCACTGACAGGAGACATTGTGACAGGGGACATTGATTGACATTGTACACCACCACCCACCATGGTTTTTGAGGTCCCCTGCTCTTTTGGCTCTGCGGCGGGAATGGAGAGGCTGTCACTAGTCCCGCAGAATGTGCTGCAGGCACCGCCGTGTGAGGACCCTCTCCTCTTAGCCCCGCCCCCTGGCCGCCGAGACGAGGAAGAGGGCCCCGCAGGAGAGGAAAGGTAAGTGTGGGGGTGGGGGGTGGGAGTGGTGCTGGTGATATTCTGTACTGCTGACTTTTATTATGTATTGCTGGGACTTGTAGTCATAGCTGGTGGTATTCTGTGTTGCTGTATGATGATTATACAGCAATGCAGAATAGCACCAACTATGTAGGACTACTAGTCCCAGCAATGACAGGAGCAAGCTTTGGAGCTGTGGCTACTTTACAACACCCACAGGAACATGGGGAACAAAAGTAGCCACCCTCCAGAAGTAAGAACAGTGTCAGCATGAATTCAGAGATGGTTTGAGGATCTACAGTTAAGTGATACACACATAAGATACATTTTTGTTAATAGTTACGGTACTTGGATGCATTTTTAAGATTTAACTCCTGAGTTTAGTGTCACTTTAACGTGCTATAAAATAGTTTATACATATGTGAAACTATTCACAAAGCTCACCATGCACGTTACAATCTGATTTTACATTCACCTTTAAATCTACTAACAACTATTGCTGGCCATACACGGCTCCAGTTTCGGACGATTCCTTCTGGCCCTGTTGGCACCACCCATTTTGTCAAAAGTCAATTTATCAATAATTTTTTGTCAAAGGAGACGGGTGAGAAAAAGACGGCTGAACAGTACCTGCATCCAATCAGATGCTAGCACATCTCAGGTACTCAGCATCCATGGAAGCAGTGCTGCAGAATACAATAGCTGGTAGTGGGGATTCCTCTGTCCACAATATTTAGTGTAGATGGTGGAATCTTATGATTTCACTTGTTCAGCCTGCAGGGCAGAACAAGGTAACCTAACAGTGAATAGCTAGCTTAAGGCTGGCCATATATTGTTAGGATTTTGGCCGACTCACAGAAATCCAATCAACGTTTGTCGAAGAAACCAGCCATACACTGGTAGAATATTGTCCAATTCACAGGAACTGACTGAAATTGATACAGTGGGTGGCCCTGCTGGCTCAGCAGAAATTGATTACTCAACTGTCTTTTGCTAAAGGAGCCAGGCCAAAATTTTTTGTCTGAATTAGCTGCAGTCACTGTTGTATTTCGACAACTGCCAGCGCTGGCTGCCAGAATATAATAGCTGCAGCTGATCATTTGTCCATCCATGCAAATATGTATCGATGGAGGAAACTGTTGGGTGTTTTTCATTCTGCCTGCAGGCTGAACAAAAAAAAAAGGTCTACTAGTGTATGGCCAGCTTAAGGGCTTGTTCACACCATTTTCTGGTCCAGATCTGGAGCAGATCTGGTGCAATGCGTGTAGCACGTTTTTGATGCGTTTTTACCGCGTTCCAGTTTTTTGGGGGGCTGTCAGTATGCAGATTCTTGCTCTGAGGTCACTTCCGACCTCTCCTTATGAGTACTTCCCTTTGTGTATGTGGAGCAAGAATATACTTCTTTTTTTTTTTTTTTTTTTAGTTAGCTGCAGTGCGGTGCGTTTCCGCTGCGTTTTTGATGCATTCGTACGCGTTTTTGTGCATTCCGGACCAGAAAAAATGTGCGGAACGGAAAGCACTGCGCTGGCTTTGAAATGGAGCCCAGAAAACACATAGGGATACATTGTGATGCGTTTTTAGTGCAGGAGCTAAAGGTGCCCATACACCTTACGATAATCGTATGCGATCGACTTTTCGATATGACAATCGTAACGTGTGAATAGAGTGTCCGACCGATAGTACTGTACAATCGTACGACTTTTGACGGTCAAGCATGTTTGAAAACTTTGGTCGATCGTACGATGTTCGCATGGTTGGTGGCGTTTCCATCCGTCAAAAGTTGTACGATTAACACTGCTCATGCAGTCAATTACCGCAAGTCGTCCAGGTGTTTTTTTTAACTACCGCTGATTGAACCTTGCGACAATCGGGGCAGGATGGGGCCGCCGTATGAAAATCGTACGACGGTTCGATCATCGGACGAAAGGTTTCGTCCAATAATTGTAAGGTGTATGGGCACCTTAACTGTCCTGGTCTGGACAGAATCGGGACATCGTGTGAACAAGCCCTAAATAGAGCAAGCACCTGCCTGATTGAATACAGATTGATTCTAACCAACCTGTATCCAATCAGATTGGTAAATTTAAAGGGGAAGTATTGGGAGAGTAAAATGTTCTCTTCCCAATACTTAGAGCTCGCAGTGTAATACGCCGGCTCTATAGATCGAGAACTGAAGGATCACAAAACTCTTATCACTCAGCTCAGGTCTCCTCTCTGCAGAGAGCAGTGATTGTTAGTTCTTTATGCAAGGATTCCTCTCTCTCCAGAGCCATCTGTCAATCAGTCAGCAAGGTGGATCTCGACAATATTGTCGGGATCTTGCCCGGCTGCAGCGCAGCTCTGCGCTGTCAGCAAATACAATGTACTAACTATGTAATACAAGATCCCACCTGGATACAGATTGATTGGATAGTTTAGGTACTTCTCTGTTTTAGATTTCTAGTTTTTGTATATCTAAAGTTGATTGTACAGAGATTGTATTGTGATCCATGAGTGATATGCTAGTTTCTAGTATTGTCCTGCATGTAGGAGACTCAGGAGTCCCTTTTCAGAGCTGTGATTAGTAAAGGGAGTAGTAAGAGCACTGCAATGACACTCCTTTCTTTGCTGGAGATTGTCAAATCACTAACCAGGGTGCATGCTACGACAGGAAAACAAGCCTGGAGGAGTGCAGTACACACACTGTTGGAAGCAGTATAGTAAGTGAAGGGAGGACCCAGCTGATGTCACACACACAGAGGAGGGCTGAGAAAAGGACATAAGACGATTTGAGGGGAGATGTCAGTGAATTTGTAGTGATGACTTGGAATAAAAGATCCATAGCCAGTGTGAGAGGTGGAGCTGCACTGGTGTGAAGTGTGCACTGACAAGAGGAAGGGGGGAGGTAGGCAAGGCAAGGAGGAGGCTTCTACAGGGAGTGGGACAGTGCAGGACTAGGGATTTGCTTCCTGGACTGAGAGAAAGCACCACCTGCCTCCCTTTGTGAGGACGGAGAAGACGAGACACAGCATTGCTGCTGCTCTGTGCGGAATTGGAGGGGTGTCACTGGAGTGCTCGGACTGGAGGAGGATCTGGATGGTGCAGGTAAATCACTGCAGTGGGGAGACCAGGCGTTGTTGGTGCTGGACGGAAGCAGGCTGACTGTGCCCAGGGGCAGCGTGTGCAATGTCACAGTGTGTCATGGGCTTCTTCTATGGCTCACCTCTCACATTACATTCTGACCTTATAATCTCTGTACAATCAACTTTACACTTACTAAAACTATGTATTCTGAGGACCAAACTAAATTATCCAATCTGTCGGTACACAATAATCAGTCAGGCCCTTGCACTACATACTTGTTGGTAGAGCCAAAGCTCAATGCACAATCTGATTGCATAATCTCCTTTAGAACAACTATGTAGTGCAAGGGCCTGCCTGGTTGGGCACAAATTGATTGGATACTTTAGGTGAGTCCTCATATTACATAGTTTGGTATATTGAAAGTTTATTTTACATAGATTGTACAGGCAGATTGGAATGTGTGTGGTGACCCTGACAGAGATTGCACAATTAGATTGTAACATGCTTGGTGAGTTTATGACTGTTCTGTGAGGATCTTTTCACTAACAACATGCTAATGCCTTCTGTGGATAGTCAGATCTGGCTATCCGAGCTGCTAAGTAATTCCAAGTAATTAGGGTGCAGCCCCAAACATGTACCAAAGAAGTTATAAAGCCACAGAGATCATCACAGGGTTTGATTTGCTATCAAAACTGTGCTAGATACAGAGATCCAGCAGAAAGATTGTGCAGAGCAGTTTGATCACGTGTGTATGTATGTGTATATGTGTGTGTGCATATGTTTGTGCATGTGTTGGTGTGTGATTGATATATATGTATGTGTGTGTGTTTGTATATGTATTCCTCAATAGCCAAACGGAATATAAATCCACTTTGCGTGTATCACATGCCTTTGCAAGCCCAGTTATTTCCTTGTAAAAGTAGTAGTCACATCATCACCGTTCTGTTCATTGGCTGCACAGAGAGCAGATTTGTGGGAGGGGCCCTGTGGCTGGCTGCAGAAAACTACAGAAGGGGGAGGACAGAAGACCAGTCACCCTGCACAAGCAGAGAGAGCAGCAGTGACTGGTCTTTATTACAGCAAACACCTGCACAGAAGTTTCATACTGGATTATTACACAGATCTGGAAGAGATGCACAAAGCACACCAAGATTAAAGTAAGAATATACATGCCTGTTGTATTTAGACAATATGAGTTCATCTTTAAGGTTGTCCTGATTTTGTAATATATGCGGGTGGCAGTTTATTTGTCTGGTATGTGCAGGCCTGTCAAGTCTCCTCTCCGGTGATCAAACATAGGAGATGAGAAGAAGTCCTTATTAATGCAGACATGGCTGAGACTTTCTTTCTATACAGATCAGCAGAATTGTTTTCTACCTGCAGCAGCCCCTAAGGGTCCTACACTGCCCTATTGGTCCTCCTTATTGGGATGGTGGCTGCCTCACCCGTGTTTAGGCAGCTGGATGTTCGTCGGGTACACCCACCTTAGTGATATCGCCTTTGCACACCGTACCGATGTACCCCAGAATCCAGGAACAACTGGTGGATGGCACCAGGGTTTACAGTTTAGAGGATATGTGCCTGCACGCCATTCTGCTTTATCAGTATTCCTTTAGCATGACATATAAGTGCAATGTTTCAGAGCCTTACAGGGCCCCCTTGTCAGGCAAAGTGGCCACCATGTGTCTCTGCTCCTAAAGAGGCGAATGGGGCTGGAGCAGATAAAAACCTGCCTTTAACTGTAGAGGAAGAGGGAATATTTCGGGAGGCAAAGTGATTTTTGCAGACTTTAGGTCTACTTTAAATGTTATATTCCTGCATTGTAGCTGCTATATCAGCTGCCATAGAGGAATGGAGTGAAATCATGTTTTGTGGAATTCCAGTTTAGTATTTGGTTTGACAGTTTGTGTTTTAGTGCTGTGCTGGTGGACTATGAGCCTTTATGGCTTCATTAATTACATATCCTCAGACCACAGTCTTCCCAATATAGATCAAGTTAAATCTAGCTGTAGTTGCGATCAATAACTTGTGTCTCCATTTTCAAGTGTATACTGGTTTCCCTTCCTCAGAATGGACTTAGCCCTTTAACTCACAAGCAGTGGGCGGGTTTGGGTATGTTAACATAGTGTAAGCCGTTACCTCGGACTTGGCTTTCCTATATACTTTTTCTTTCAATGCTGCAACTGACATCAATATTTACCCAGAGCCTGAGGAGGGGTTTGCAGGGGGGGGAGGGAGCTGCCAATGTAATGATCCAATTTCAGGAATGTTGACTCTTGCTTCTGTATAATATTGCGTCATTTGGTCTCTGTTTTTCTTTGATGCCACAATCCATTTTCTCTTAAAGTGTCTGATTTTGAGGAGATGGCTATTTATTATGAACAGGAATATACTAGATATTTCTAGAATACCCGTAAACAGTGAGTGACATCATTATTTACCAATCTTAACAAATCAATTTTTTGTTACTTTATTCCTTTTTTTTTCTTTTGTCAGGTAATCACAAAAACAGTATTTCGGAGTCATAATATAACTAAAGCTGGCCATGTACTGCAAGAATTTTGTATTGCTGAATCGGCCATATTTAAACACATGGGCGGCCCTGTCGGCACCACTTTGTTTGACAGTAGGCGATTTTTCAATGGTGGAAAATTGATGGCCGAACCGTGCCTTCTTCCAACTAGATGCAGGCACTTTTCAGGTCTTCCGACATCTGTGGGCGCTGGCTGTCCAAATACCATAGCCTGGCATGGGAGATTCCTCCATCCATGGTGTGGGGTGTTTTTTAAGGTTCGGCCCTATGGGAATGAAAGAGAAAGGAAACTAAGTGTATGGCCAGCTTTATGGACTGTGATCTGATGAATCTAAGATCTTCCCTTTTACCCTAACAGATTGCAAGCTTTTGCCTTCTTAAAGAAGAACTCTGGGGAAAAAATATAAAACTTGCCCATGCAGTGGGGGTAACCCCCCCGCACCCCCCACTGCAAGGGTTAAGTGCTCATTCTGCCTAGGGCAGGGGTAGGCAACCTTGGCTCTTCAGCTGTGCTGAAACTACAAATCCCATAAGACATTGCAAGCCACAGGCATGATTCACAGAGACAGAAGCACAGCTGGAGAGCCAAGGTTGCCTACCCCTGGTCTAGGGGGAGGTCAAGTAAAATAGTTATTCTTACCTGATCCTCGGTCCCCCAGTGGTCAGTGCCCGCCTCTCTCTCTGCTCCAGCTGTGGAATGTCCCTCAGCATCTTCACATCTAATGCAGGTCAGTGGACCCAGGCTGCTGCTTACCTGGCTGCTGATTCAGACTCACTAGGAAGTGCGCAGAGCTGAGAAAAGCAAATTGGGAAAAGTTCTCCTTTCTCCTCCAGCTATCCATACTGAAATTGGCCACAGTGCTCACAAAGGGGCAAGGTAAGTGCTGAGGCTGGTGGGAGTTAGAAGTGATTTGGGGGGCATTGCAGCACACATTGTAATGCACATGTATATGTGTAAATTGCCTTGTATAGTTGCTCTTTCAAAACACGCCAAATGCAGTGCATAGGTATGAACCAGCCATATATAAAAGAATGGTGTTTCTTGGCTGGTGGACATCAAGCATCATCTAGATCTTTCCTCCCTAGTCTCACTGGCCTGCCCCTTTCATTTATTACATTTCATTTCTTTCAATTATTGAGGCTAAATTCCTCCCAAGAGCCATCCCATTTCTTGCATTAGAGGCGAGGGCTTGAGAGTTGTACTGAGACAGGGTGCTGGGATATTTCCAGGAGGTTATGTACAGCACCCTGCCAGCCCCTCTCGCCAGCAATGATCTGTCTGCATTTCATAGAGAAGCACAGAGACGTGATGCCGCTGGATCAGAAATAAAGTATGTCATGAAAAAAGACTGTTTTTTTAAACAACTTTTATTAGCATGCTGATGAAGGGACAAGAAGGAACAAGAGAAGGCAAAATATAAGCAGATTAATTTTCAGCTATAAATAATGAACAATCTGTGTTGCATGTAGTACTCAGTGTCCTCAAAGGTAGAAGGGCCTGCTAAATTATTATTCATCTATAAAGTATTAATTACTAAGTGTGTTAAAAAGATGGTAACTCATTTCAGTATTTTTTGATTATGCAGTTGTCAGCATTGAAGTGTCAAAGCGTTTGGTCCTTGTTTATAAACGCAGTCTGATGGTGTATGTGACTGACCGTGCCAACTCTTGTATTTAGATAATAATGAATGCGCTTGCCAACAACAAGGTTCATGAATATTATGGGAAGCCTTATGTGTTTGCTATATAGTCACCTGCTTTATTTAAAACTATTGTTACTCAACCCTAAATACATGAATTAAACAACGGCAAATCTATTTAGACAGTACAAATACCAGGTGTAATATGTGACACATTCATTTCAAAACCATAATGCTGCTGGAGGTCTTAGCAGAGCTGATGACCATTTGCATCTTTTGTTATTATAATAGTCAGAAGCCCTGCGGAATGTCAGGAAGCTTCTTGTAATAGTCTATGATGAAACATTGAGGTTGAGATTAAAATCACATTATTATAAATACTTTGTCAGAGATGTTCATGAGTTATGTCTTGGGAATCTTTATTGGGTTCATAGAAGAGGATATGTCCCATAGCAATTATCTAGGTGAAGCTACAATTTTACTTGTTACATTTAAATTGCGACAGATTAAAATAACTTTTTTTTTTAATTTGCTTTTTTCAAAGAAAAATAGAAATCCCCTATTTGAGCTGGAACTTCTCCGTGTACCAAGAAGGAGGAATATCTGCCTCCAATGGTGCTATTTGCAGCCTGCTTGGAAATTCCTTGTAATGGTTTTTTGAGACTGTTGTTAGGGGTTTCTCTATACACTGTTGCTTCCATCTAAGTTGTTTGTTAATTAAGTAAGCCATTCCCTTAATTTTTTTTAGCGCCATTTCTCCTGAATAATTTGCTCTCTCGCTGTCAAGCAAAATATGCCTAAAAAACATTCAGCCCTGGTTCACACCTAGGCGTTTTTGAACAGTTCGAAACGCAACTGCCCAACGCAAGAAATCCCATCATTTTCAATGGCCCTGGTTCACACCTGAGCAGAAAAATGCCTAGCAGGAAAACGCCAGATGCCTGAAGAGATACAGGAGTTTCTTTGGGCAGTTAAAAGCGCTTTTCCTCCCCATAGACTTCATTTGAAATGCCCAAAAACGCATCGCTCTCAGTATATCGCGGGCAATAGCTTGCTATATACTGAGCTTTGGGTCATGGGAGGAGGTTAGAATCTGTCCTCCTGTGACCCTAAAGAGAGCTATGTTGATAAACACTTACCCCATAGTTCTCTTTTAAAGGTACTTGAATGCATTTTTAAGGTTTAAATCCTGAGTTTAGTTTCACCTTGATATTACAGGAGAAAGTAAATGCAATTGTTAAAGAAAAATGAGGAAGATAACATACAAATACTTATATTTATTCTAACACAGTATAGATCAATTTCTACAAACTGTTTTGAATGTCAGGTGTAATTTGCTCAACTTTAAAAGAGAAGACCTTCAACTAAGTATTTCAGTTATTCTGCTAATGTGTTTTGCATGTGTTAGAAATCAAAGTAATGTGGTGCTTAACTAAACATTTTTCTTAAGCAGTCTGTTTGTGTTGTATACCATTCATTGAAACCAGAAGAAATGTTGGCTAGGGAAGGTGTTTAGACAACATACAGAACATCATAAAAACTTCAGGAGGCATGTAAGGATTTCTTTTCTGCACACAGGAAGCATGTAGAAAGAGTGGGGATGGCCCTGGCCTCCAGTGATACTTAGAAGAACCAAGGTAAAATACAAGCCGTTGGATCAGATCATAGTTTACGCTAGGCCAAGAAGAACCAAGGTAAAATACAAGCCGTTGGATCAGATCATAGTTTACGCTAGGCCAAGAAGAACCAAGGTAAAATACAAGCCGTTGGATCAGATCATAGTTTACGCTAGGCCAAGAAGAACCAAGGTAAAATACAAGCCGTTGGATCAGATCATAGTTTATGCTAGGCCAAGAAGAACCAAGGTAAAATACAAGCCATTGGATCAGATCATAGTTTATGCTAGGCCAAGAAGAACCAAGGTAAAATACAAGCCGTTGGATCAGATCATAGTTTACGCTAGGCCAAGAAGAACCAAGGTAAAAATACAAGCCGTTGGATCAGATCATAGTTTACGCTAGGCCAAGAAGAACCAAGGTAAAATGCAAACCGTTGGTTCAGATCATAGTTTGGGCTAGGCCAGGGATCAGCTATCAGGAAGTTGAGCAACCTGAATGAGGTACCTGGGCTAAGACAAGGGCAGGGTAAGGGTTGGCAGCAAACAGATCAGACATGGGATGAAGCAGGAAACTAGGTAAACAAAGTACTTAACCCCTTTGTGACGGGAGACGTACACTGAACGTCCAGCCACAAAGGGACCAAATGACTCGTCACGTACACTGGACGTGACAAGTTATTTGCTGCTTTAGAGGGCTTGTAACCGCTGAGAATCAGCTTTTACCATTCATTAATGGATGCCCTTACTACAGAGGCATTCATTAATGAAAGGGTTAACCTTTTTCAGACACCCGATACCTTAATATCGGGTGTCTGAGAGTCAAAGCAGAGCGGACTCGCATGCCGGCTTTTGCCGGTGATGAAATTGACAATGACTGCTTGATATAATTAATTAAATAAAATAACATTTTTAAGTTGAAAAAGAAGTGGAAAAAAAAAATTGTGAAAAGTGTAAAAATAAAAAGTGTAAAAATAAAATAAAAAATAAGGGACAAATAAATGAATGTATTTATTGCATTTTTTTTTTAGCTGTGCTGGTTTTGTAAAAAAAATACTACAAATCAAAACTGGGAAAAAAAGTGTATTTTTTACGTTTTTTTTTCCTCCCTTTTTTTTTAATATTTTATTTGCCCTAGTGAGGCGTTAGGGCTACATATTTATATCACATATGTGTGTCTATCTGTCCTCTAAAAAACAATATATAATATGTGTGGCTGCACTTTGTAAGAAAGTATATTACTGACGTGGAAGAATCACACAGCAAAAATGTCAAAAGTGTGTCAGTCATTTACGAACAGAAACTAAAAACAAGCGCAGTCATGAAGGGGTTAACATCATATGCCAAACAGGATAACATATGAAGTGCATCCGCAGAGTGGACAGTCTATACTGGATGAATCTGGAAGCGATATACAACTTAGCTAAATGTGGGTCAGGTTTCTGCATCAATTTGCAAGTTCAGAGACACTATGGAAACGGCTTTGAATTTTCCCTTGGCTTGATGAATAAGGTGAAGCTCTTCTGAGTTCCATCATCCAATCATGTGT
Source organism: Nanorana parkeri (assembly GCF_000935625.1). Taxonomy (NCBI): domain Eukaryota; kingdom Metazoa; phylum Chordata; class Amphibia; order Anura; family Dicroglossidae; genus Nanorana; species Nanorana parkeri. Next base: position 540,765 of record NW_017306739.1, read on the forward strand.
AAAAAAAAATTACTGTTGTCCATATGAAACGGTTGCTTGAATCCCCCTATTCAAGCAACCGTTTCATATGGATGACAGTTGCGCTTCTTTTGATGTTTATATACTATTCATCTTCCATGATCATCATTGCCTCCAACAAACTGTGAGTTCCTGCATCTGCTTTCATTATTTACACCACCTCAGTAGCTTCTCTGGTTGTAGCGCTCCTTCCTTTTGTGTGTTTTTTGATTATTGAATGTTAAGAACCTTTTTAAAAAAACTCCCTTATCAGCTCACAGGCATCTATTCTAACCACTAGGAACTGCCTGTAGAGTCTTATGTATAATCCTGCTCCAAAGAAACAACTAAAAGGTAAGAAATCTCTTTAAAACAAGAATGTTTAGGTGTTCTGTGTGATTAAGAAGACATAACAAATATACAGGTGAAACTTGAAAAATTAGAATATAGTGCAAAAGTTCATTCATTTCACTAATGCAACTTAGCCGTCTACCAGGAGATTTAGGAGCACTTCATGCTTTCTTCCGCAGACGAGCTCTATGGGGATGCTGACTTCATTTTCCAGCAGGACTTGGCACCTGCCCACACTGCCAAAAAATTTCTGAGATTGTGGATCTGGGTTTTCATGAACTGTAAGCCATAATCATCACAATTATGACAAATCACGGCTTGAACTATCTTGCTTTGCATGTAATGAGTCTATCTCATATATTAGTTTCACCTTTTAAGTTGCATTAGTGAAATAAATGAACTTTTGCACGATATTCAAATTTTTCGAGTTTCACCTGTATAGTGGGGAGTTCTCAAATTTGGCTGCAAAAGTGGAAATACCTTTTTAAAGCTAACCAAACTGTCACACATTGCTTTAAAAGGCAGTAGAATATAAATTGACTTGCAAAGGATAGTAATATTGATTATTTAGTTAGAGTATGAGTTGAGTTGATATGCAAGATGTGATGGATTTTGCATGTTTGCTCTCCTGTAGAAGAATCGGAAGCAATTTGGCGCTGTGTTATCAAGGGGTTGTCTGGGTTCATTTGATGAATGGAGATGGGCCTTTGAGGTGATAGAAAGAAGAATTAGGGTGTATTTCTTAGGAATCAATAATTCTATAGAAACCAAAGTACAGGTAGTATAGTAATGAACACAGGAAGAAAAGAGAGAGAGAGAAAAAAGAGTGGGGAAGGGGAACAATCAAGTCTCAACTTTCATGCTGGGTTCACACCCAGGCGACATCGTTTCACGTGCGGTTATGTGCTTATTTAAAGCGTGTTTATACATGCATACATGAAGATGCACATTTTGGCTGGAAGCTTAACCCCTTCATGACTGAGCTTGTTTTTAGTTTCTGTTCGTAAATGACTGACACACTTTTGACATTTTTGCTGTGTGATTCTTCCACGTTAGTAATATACTTTCTTACAAAGTGCACCCACACATATTATATATTGTTTTTTAGAGGACAGATAGGGCTACATATTTATATCACATATGTGTGTCTAACGCCTCACTTAGGACAAATAAAATATAAAAAAAGAGGAAAAAACCGTTTAAAAAAAACACTTTTTTCCCAGTTTTGATTTGTAGTATTTTTTTTACAAAACCAGCACAGCTAAAAAAATGCAATAAATACATTCATTTATTTGTCCCTTATTTTATTTTATTTTTTACACATTTTTTTATTTTTTTTACACTTTTCACAATTTTTTTTTTTTTTTACACTTTTCACTTTTTTTTAAACTTAAAAATGTTATTTTATTTATTTAATTATATCAAGCAGTCATTGTGAATTAATCTCACTGTTACTGCTTGATAAATTAATACATTTTTGGTTATTATCAGGCTGCTTCAAACTTCAGAACAGCCGATAATAAGTTAGTGACACTGATCCTGCAGCAGTTCAGGATTCAGCTGTCACTAAATGTTTTCTGATTGTTGCAACAACGATCAGCAAACAAACATTCTTCTTCCAGGAATAGATACATTGTAGGAATAGACACATTTTGTATCTATTCATGAAAGAAAAAAAAAAAAGCCAGTATAGCTTGAGAGAGATATCTCTCTCGATCTATACGAGCTGTCAGAATGCCGGCAAAAGCCGGCATGTGTGTCCGCTTTGCTTTGACTCTCAGACACCCGATATTAAGGTATCGGGTGTCTGAAAAAGGTTAACCCTTTCATTAATGAATGCCTCTGTAGTAAGGGCATACATTAATGAATGTTAAAAGCTGATTCTCAGCGGTTAACAGCCCTCTAAAGCAGCAAATAACTCGTCACGTACAGTGTACGTGACAAGTCATTTGGTCCCTTTGTGGCTGGACGTACAGTGTACGTCTCCCGTCACGAAGGGGTTAAGAAACGTTACGGGCAATGGACAAATGCGCATGAAAATTTGCAGCATGCTTCGTTTTCGGGCATTTCCATTGAAGTCTATGGGGCAAAAATTTGCTGTTAACTGCCCAAAGAAGCGCATTACTCAGTACCTTTTCGGGTGTTTGGCATTTTGCTGCTCAGGTGTGAATAGGGGCCTTTGAAAAATCATGGGATTTCTTGTGTTGGGCATTTAAAAGCACTTTTCCAACTACTCAAATCGCCTAGGTGTGAACCAGGCCCTAGCCTTCTGGATTGTTCTGGAAAAGTACAGGTACAGTGAACTGTTTAGTTATCTAAAGTGAGATGTTTGGTTAAGGAAGCTACTAGAAATTTGGTTAGGGGCCAGCAGGATCAGGTTTTTCTATATGCATCAAGGTTGTATGTAGTAATGGCTCTATTTTCCTTTAGTCTCACTATATAATTAACTGATGCAATACATTCCAACAAAGTGTGTGTGTGTTTCACTTCTGCAATGTTTTGGGATGAGTACTTATGCTACATTTAGTAGATGAATGGTTAATCTTTTTAGAGGCTTAGGCGGGTTAGGGGTATCGCATGAGAGGTAAGTCTGTGATGTGAAGGGGATAACTCTTCCGTTATTTGATCATGTCCTGAATTTTTCCCCCGAAAGGCGAAATCTTGGGACACTCCCACCATAGTGTATAATAGAACCTATAGCACTAGATCCTCTCCAGCATTTGTCTGAGACTCCTGGTAAAAATGTGTGCCGCTTTTGCAGTGTTTTGTACAACCTGGACAGTAGCTTTTAAGCAGATTTGTGGCAATGGGTGCTAATGGAGTATGTGTGGGGCAAGATGCACATTGTTTCCCGTTGGGAGTTCTCCAGTATGTTATGTTATGGCACAAATGTACTTTTACTGGACAGTGCTCTACTGCAACCCCCTTATCCTCATCCCATCTGTGTACTTACCACAAGAAGACAGCTGTACCTTGCTCTGTCAACAATATACTTTTGAGCTTCCAAGGAGGACTTGGGCTTACAGACATTTTTTAAGTTGAAATGCTTGTGGTCTCCGGAGAAAGTCAGGTAAACCTTTTTAAACATGACAGGCTGAAGGTGTGTACAGCTGGGCAGGCTGTGATAAAGTGGTAGTAAACTGTTGTGAAGGGTTTTACGTAGGGATGCACTGATACCGGTATCGTTGCCGATACTGAGCATTTGGAAAAATAATCTTACTCGCCCAAATGCTCCGATACTTATCCCAATACCGGGCAGCGTATCATGACATGCCTCTCGGCTTCTTAATTGGCTAGGAAGCCGGCTTCACGCTGCCTAGCGTCACTGCGAGGCAGCCTGCCTTCCTGACCAATCAGGAAGCTGGGCGTCGGGTCATGATCTGCCACCCAGCTTTCTGATTGGTCAGGAAGCCAGGCCCGCACTTCCTCGGGATGCCGATATTAATACTCGGTGCCGGCACATAATGATACAAAAAAATATTGGTACTCGATACCGAAAAACTATCGATGCATCCCTAGTTTTACCATAATGTGCAAGTGTGCACAGTATACTTGCACTTTATGGCACACTTACCTTACAAATGTGCCCCTTTCTGGTGCTGTCAGATCCTTCTTCAGTTTCCCACTGTAGCCCCTGCCATTAGCAACTCTGCTGCCCCTGTTCCATGTTCCCAGGCATCCTCTTCAGCCATTGTGTGACCACTAATGGTATAACTCCTGCGCATGAACACAGGAATTATGTCACTTCTGGCGTCAAGCCCATTCATAGCATCTTAAAGATGGCATCAATGAGCTGAGTGTTTACACTAGAGCTGCAGCTAACGATTATTTTCAAAATCGATTAGTTAGCCGATTTATTAAGTTCGATTAATCGGTTAATCGGATAAACAATAAAATACATTTAAAAAAATGGCTCCAGTGATGGACTACTAGTTTGTATTGAGATTGTAGTCCATCACAGGAGCAAGCTTGGAGCGGTGGTAGTAAAAAATAAAAAAAATAGTGTGGTGTGCAATATAGTGAAATGGAAAGTGTAAAATTATACAGCAATGAATGCAGAATGGCACCGACTACAGAGGACTACAAATCCCAGCAATAGTAACACAGAGTGTGTGGAGCCGTGAACAGGGCCAACTGATCAGAAGCCGATTAATCGATTATTTAAAAAGTTGACAACTTTTTCAATAATTGATTATAATCGATTATGTCGATTAGTTGTTGCAGCCCTAGTTTACACTGCACGGCACTTGCACTGTATAGTGTGCACAAAATATTAAAAACGGGGGGAGAGGGAGAACTTTTTTGGCAGAAGACTATACATATCTCTTCTGCCAAAAAGCCCTACCTCACTGCTATTTTTGTATTTTTTAATATCTACTTTAGGGCATCAGAAGCTGCATATTCCTGGGCTGTGACACATACACAGGACTGTTGAAGAAACCTAAGTTAGGATGTTGCATAAGCTCTGCCAAATTTTCCCCCGATTTGAGGCTTTGTCTTCCCAAATGGATAATGGTGAAAGGCTCTTACCAAAGGCATTTTAGAATTGTTTTATTCCAAAGCCATGGATTGTGTGTTTTTAAATTTTTGCAGTTTGCACCTCCCTAAGATAGGTTTCTTGGTGACAGCAAGACAGAGTATAAAGTGTTTGTCTGACTGGATCAGGCCAAGGTTCAGTTACTTGAAATACACCTGGTGTGAGGTACCAGGTTAGACAAAAGGAGATTGGGAATTATATTATGTCAGGGCTTTTTGGTAATCCGATGAGAAGCAAGCTGGCATAAAACCTAGATTGGCAACACACCTCAACGTAGTAATACTTTAAAATGGGCAGGCTATTCTCTTTCCTCCAAACTGTCCCTCATTTGGAACTAATTTCCTCTATCCCTCTTTCCTTTTCAGTTGTCCCTCTTTTTGGTCTGATGTACAAATATCTATGAAAATTAACTGTTCGAGTACCCAAAGTGTTATTCCTTACTAGAACATCTACCTTTATTTCTTGATTATCTTGTTTGCAATTTCAAAAAGCCAGTATAAAGGAAAAGTAATGGTGAAAAAAAAAATTGTTTTTTTTATGGTCCACATAATGGGAAACTGGAGCAGACAAAATCCTGATCAGCTGTGCATGGCAACCAATCCGCTACTCTCTCTTCAGTTTGTTCAGTTAAGATTTGAAAATGAAAGAGAGAAGCTGATTGGTTGCCATGCACAGCTGCTCCATATTTTGTCTGCAGTTTTGATAAATTCCCCCCATAGTGTTGTAGTGCTGGAATGTGTCTTTCTCATCTTAGAAAGTTGAGAGGTATGTATTCTGGAAGTAGCCGTTGATATAGAAGCATCAAAGCCATTTTTCCATGATAACGCTATAACCATTTCCTATGGTATACGCTGCTAAGCAGTTATATGTGTTCCGATATCTAGTAGAAGCAGTGAGGAAACGGTGGGAACACTCACAATGCGGCGTTGAGGCTCCTGGAGTTATAATTATTAAAGCTTTAGAAGGTTTTGAGTCTCGGAATACTGAATAACCAGCTATATTACAACGGGGAAATTAAATGATTCAATGACTGTATGAACAGAAAAGCAACACTATATGGGTAGACAATACATGGTTTAATGGTTTGAAAAGAGTCATTATAAACTTAAAGCTAGGAAAGGCAAATGTTCACACCGACACACAATGCCTCATTCAGGAAAGGAGGTGGAGAGCAGGTTACTGCTATTTACTGGTGATGGAGTATGTAGGTGGGAGATTTTAAGCAACTTGTGCTTCTGCAGCGTGACTCACTGGTAATCAGCCAGATGCAGCATTCTACTACATGAATAAAAAGATAGGGTCCTGCTCTTGAAATCCCCTTTTTTATTTAGCTTAATTCAAACACTTCCAATCTACCGTTCTTTCATATGGGCCCTCATGCCTTGGTCGAGACAAATATACTGTGCTGTTTGTACTGCTGTAATAAAATCGGGTTGCCAGTGATTACAGAAGGCAGATGTCAATAGCTTTGAATGAATGTAATAAATGAGTGTGAAGTGGTGTGTGCGCAGTAATCCACTATATGCAATCGTACCTATGGTGTAAATACTGGGGTTGTTGAACATTCAACAAAGACAAGGTTCATGACTGGTTGCTCACATTACATTGTTTAGAAATGGAGTGTTTTTTACTTGCCTTTCACTCTTCTTTTTTTTTTTTAAATCTGTTAGCTGTTTCACACCTACATGTGTACATCAAGTCAGTCGCGCGTTTTTATGAGCAGATTGTGACACATTGATGTAAATGGTAAAAATAACAAAATGTTTCTATATAAAAAACAAAAGAACTGAGAAAGGCATAGATGCTTAAAACTACAGTATGCCTCTCTAGGTTGTCATATTTTACCTTTTTAAGAATCTATTTACACAATTTAGGTCCCTTTCACGCAGGCATTTATTCATTAATTTATTTTTGACTTGTGAATATGATGGAACAAATACAGTCTGCAAATGTATTCTATGGGTGACCAGATGTAAATAGATTTGCATCCATTTACATCTGGGTCTGTTCAGATTTATCAGACTGAATGCAAGTTTGTGTCCAGGTCTGCTTATACTTACCTTGCTATGTGGGTGCATATTATTATTATTATTATTATACAGTATTTATATAGCACCAACATTTTGCACAGTGCTTTACAATATAAGGAAGACATTACAATCACAATTCAAGACAAGATGGTAAGGAGGGCCCTGCCCCTGAGGGCTTACAATCTAAAAGGGGAGGGGGGAAGTGATACATGAGGAGGTGGCTGTGTGGGGATGAATTGTATGAGAACGTGATGGTTCAGTGGTTAGGTTGAGGTGGCATATAGGTTGATACAGCTACACCTCGTACACCATACCAGTTTACCCCTTTAAAACAAGTGTTGGAACAAGTGGCGGATGGTGCCACAGTGATGCATGGGAAAGATCTGTTGTCCACACACCATCTGCTTCAAAATTCTGGTCTTTATTGATATTCTGGCAACATAAAGAAAGATTGAAATGTTTCGGCATCACGCAGGGTCCATTAGAAAGGACCCTGCATGGTTCTGAAACGTTGCAATCTTTATGCTTTATCTTTATGTTGTAAGGACTTTAATAAAGACGAGAATTTTGAAGCAGATGGTGTGCGGACAACATATCTTTCCTATGGATAAAGGCGGACACATGTCCGTTTAGATCTGGCCACCCATGTGGAATTCAGGGTCCATTTTGGATCGGACAAGGATGTCACATATGTGACATTCATATCCATTTTGATCTGACTCTGGGGATAGGGAATCAGCCTATGACCCCAGCTGAGACAGAATGGAGGGTGCCTGTGTGAAATGGGCCTAAAAAAGTTTGTCATTCACTTCTATGCTCTTTCTTCAGTTATACTACTACAAAAAGAAGCCCCCCCCCCCCTATCTTTAAATGCTCACCCTTAATAGCTCAATCATGTTTACATTTTCCAAAGATCACACTGACAACTATATTTATTACATTTAGCTGCAGCTAACATCGAAAGAAATTCACTGGTAGCTGATGAATGTATTAGCAGGTCAACTAAATCTTTTTACTGCTTTTTAAAATTATTGAACATGAATCTTTTAAACCAAACTTGTGCACAGACTATAGTACACTCATAGTTGATTAAATCTTAAGAATTGGGCATAAGTGCCTTGAAGATAGTAGTGTGCTTCTCAAAATCCTGTGGGTGCTGACATTTTGGAATCTGTCAGAAGAGCTGGGGTGTGTGATTGATATTTACCACACACTCCCTCTAGACCTTGTGCCTGCACTGCCTTCTTTACAGTTCTTCAGAAGCATATTGCCTTCACAGTGGTCGATGGGGGTGGGGTGGCGGGGAGAATTTGCAAGTTGTGACATAATGAGCAGATAAAAACTTTTCTGTGACAGGTACTTGTTTACATTCCACAACCCATCATGGAGTTCACACATTGTAAGCAGACTGACATGAATTACTGCTCGGGGCCTGCGTGGTTTGGAATCAGGAAGTGCTTGTTTAAAAAGTATTTTTATACTTGTTAAGGCCATAGCCATATTAGTTGACATGAATTAGAATTAGATTGTAGTGTGTTTTCAGTGAGTTCATGATTGAGTTAATAATGGAATTTATCCTGTAAAGTAATAATTTCGGTGACTTTTTTTGTATTTTACATGGTTACTGTTGCATATTATGGCAAGAGCCCACCTTTAATTCTGTAAAACAAATATGGAAGTATGCACAGCAAGTGTGCTTTCTTCCAGCACTGACTCTGTCAGTGCCACTCCGTCCGCCGCCACCGCCATATCTTCCTCTGCTTCCAGGTCCCTGTTGTCCTGTCTGACCATTGAACTTCCTGTGATGCTGTAACTCCCCTGTATGTGCACAGGAGTTACATCATCCATGGCACCCATCTTGAGTCCCGGCTCACTGCAGATGCTGGGAAGGACCTCGGGTAGCACACTGTAAGGCACATGTTCACAATAGGGAAAAACTGCTAGAAGTTATAAGCAGTTGTTTTATGGCAGAAAAGATTTGGTGGGTCTATTCTGCCGAAAAACTCTAATTTCTAGAATTTGTTTTTAGGTTTACTTCCAATTTAAAGTGACACTAAACTCAGGAGTTAAATCTTAAAAATGCATTCAAGTACCTTTTTAAAGTGTTCTCTAACCCTCAGCTTTTTATGCATATATCTACTGCTAGCAAGCAGTAGATATATGCAAAAACATTTTTTTTTAAAGCGGTTAAAACTTACCTGTGTCTTCCCCGCGCACTCCCGTCCGAAAATTAGAAAATTCTTGGGCGGCCGCAAAGCATCTTGGGGCGGGCACATGCGCAGTTCTGATTTTAGGCCAGGAGACGAGGAGAGACACAAGGTAAGTCTATGGACGGCATGCACCTGCATGCAGGCACCGTGGGACAGGAAGTACCAGCAAGGACAGAGGAGTCAGCGCTGGATCGGAGACCCACAGCAGCGCTGGAGGGACAGATGAAAACGTCAGGAAAGAAGAAGAAGATCGGATTAAGAAACATAATTTAAGGTAAGTGTTTTACTTAACATTGGGGGGAGTGAAAAATATTTTTGACTTTAATGTTACTTTAACTATTAACAAAAAAATTATCTTAGTTGTGTACCACTCGGCTGTAGATCCTAAAATCAGCTCTGAATCCGTGCTGACACTGTTCCTTCTGGAGGGTGGCCACTTCTGTTCCCCATGGTCCATGTGTGTGTTGTGAAGTAGCCACCACTCCAAGCTCGCTCCTCTGATAGACTACAATCTCAATACAAATTAGTAAACTAAACGTGAGATTGTAGTCTATAATAAGAGTAAGCTTGGAGAAGTGACTACTCTACAACACACAGGGTCCATGGAGAACAAAAGTAGCCACCCTCCAGAAGAAAGGACAGTGCCTGCACAAATTCAGAGATTGTTTGAGGGTTTGGAGCTGAGTGATGCACATATAAGCATAAAACGCTTGCAACACCGTGCAAAAAAAAAATGTGCATAATAGGTGTCGCCTAGGTGTGAATCCAGCTTAAGGGAGGAATTAAACTGCAGGAAAGCAAAAGGAGGTAAGTATTAGCAGCACATGTGGCCTGCATTTAAACTAACCACTTTCTACACCCCACATGGCCAAAGCACAAGTTTACTTTATAAAATAGACCGGGGCATTTGTAAATAAACAAGTAAACCTCCACGTACTCCATATATAGTATGTATGTGTTCACTGAAAAGAATGGGGAGCATAACCATACTGTGTGTAGTTTACATTCCTATGATCTGCACACCAGCTGAAATTTTGGATTAGTTTAGACAAGAGTAAATGTACTAGTAGACTCGCATTGCTAGTTTCTTAGTGCTGCTGTACTTTAATTAAAACAATTTGAAATCGGGGTAGATTTGAGCCGTTCTTTCTTCTTTTGTATTTTTTTCTATATTGGCTACATGTAAGTGAGGATAGAATAAAGCTGCATGTCTTCATGCCTATTTTTCTGTGAAATGACTTACACTCTTTTTCTCCCATTATAAGTAGGCCTTCATTAACCGATTTCTTAAGATCCATATTTTAGGCCGCTTTCATTCCAATGCTGCCCCCTGATTCACATTTGACTGTGTTTTCTAGTCTTGACACCTTTTTAGCAGTGCTATAATGCAATTGATGGCTTTCAGTTACAAGGATGGGAGGAAGTATGAATGGAGGACACCGCACTTGTATTCTATTGAGAACTACAAGTCCATCTGCCCCAAACTTGAAGTTTCTCTATTCACAGGTCCTGTCAATGGATCTGTGAATGGAAGAGGGGAGGCAGCTGTGTGAGGGGAGCCACCCACAACTTCACCAGATTAAAAAACTGTCAGGAGCCTGCAGGGAGAAAAAAAACCTCACAATTTAACCCCTTCATGACCAGTGATGTACAGTGTACTTCACTGGCATCGGGCCCATTTAAACTGAAGCTGCCGGGACGCTGTTTACACTTGTAAAGCCGACTGTCGGCTTTACAGTAGAATCGATTCTGGCGGCTCAGCTACCGCCAGATCGCTTCTGTGGGCCGGTAAACGCCCACCATGTTTCCCGGGGGTCCGCTTCCCCTCCTACAGGCCTGTGACCGGCTTCTCTGATGTCAGGGGGAAGCTAGGGAGGAGTTCGACAAACCTCCTTTCACCGATCACCTCCCCGTAGTATGAGACCGGGAGCGATGCAGATTACATCACTTCTGGTCCCATCGCTGTCAGTGCCAGGCTCTTGAAGCCCAGCAATAAGCTTTTGAAGTGTGATCTGCACTTCAATAGCTTATTTGAAGTGTAAAGGTGATATCACCTTAAAGAGGACCTGTCACTGCCAATATATAACAGTTTTTTAAATGAATATTAAATAAAATAAATGTAAAAATAATAAAAAAAAAAAATGTAAAGGCCCCCGCGAGCATGCGTGTCTTCACGTAAACACGCATCAGGTGCGCCTACGTATGAAATAGACGATCGCGCTACACATGTTGGGTATCGGAGTGAGTGCAATAATTCTAGCGCCGATATTTATGCATATCTCTAAACTGATGATAGTTGCATAACTTTTGCAGAATATGTGGAAGTGACAGTGCCTCATCAAGGCTCCTCTGTGTAGTCTGGTTCTTACTCTAATCTATGAGAGCTTCCATCTTGGAGCATATGTAGCAAAGGTTGAATTTGGTGCAGGTTTGCCAGGAGGAAGCCCAACCTCCTTTTAAAGTCACAGGGACACACCAGAAGCCCCGCAGATCACAATGGCAGCTGAAGCCCCCATTGTGTCACCACACCAAATCCAACAAGTGAAACAAATGGCAAATGCACTCATCAATTCATAACCAGCTTTAAAGCAAGGTGCATGTTGATGGGTATAACACAAAACATGGTTTCAGAGGTAAATTTTAGTAAATTGTAATTGTAGTAAATAATTGACAGTCAGCCTGTATCTTTTCTTATTTGCTGTGTCCTCTAATCATCACGCCGAATGGCCTCTCAGTTTTTCCACTTTCAAGTAGTAGTAGTTAAACACACCACTCATCACTTCACCATACAATACAATTCCCAATGCCTGGGAGGTCCTTCAGGATGAATTATGCATTATGTGGGGGCCTATCTTTGTTATGCTAATAGAGACTTTGAAAAGCATGCTATTTGTCTGGTTTATAATCCAAGGCGATGGGGAAATGATTCCAGTGAGAAAAAGTAAAGTATATACTTGTAGAGAATCAGAATCAGGATGTGAAGATCTGTATTTTGCTTCTGTACTTAAGTGTTCCTGGTGGTATGTAAGTGGTTACAAATCAATTCCAGGCAAATGACAAATTAACCAATTAGGTGCCCGTGTTGGTTTTGGGTCTAAAATTGGAAATACTCACCCAATCCTTGATCCTGCCGTGCTACTAGACTGGTCCCCACAGCCTCTCTCCCCCTCCGCTCCGGTGGTTTAATGTCCTATGAGTTATCATGTCTAATATTTTGTACTAGACGTGAGGACACCAAGGGACATTCCTTCATTAACAAAATACCTGGTTATTCAGTGCATGGTAACGTACGCTAGCTGATATGGTGCAATTAACGATGTGGTTAGGTGTAAACGGGCCCTTTAGAGCATGGTTGTCGAACAGTTTGCAGCCAATTTATTTATCCCAAGGTGGATTTTGCATTGCAATACCATTGACTCCAAGTGCCACTGCCTGCCAAATGCAACACACTGTATACAGGTGAAACTCGAATAATTAGAATATCGTGCAAAGTTCATTTATTTCACGAATGCAACTTAAAAGGTGAAACTAATATATGAGATAGACTCATTACATGCAAAGCAAGATAATTCAAGCCGTGATTTGTCATAATTGTGATGATTATGGCTCACAGCTCATGAAAACCCCAAGAACCCCAAATCCACAACCTCAAAAAAGTAGATTATTACATGCAATCAATAAAATAAAGATTGTACATAGAACAATATCGGAGCTCTGAAAAGTACAGGCATGCATATGTACTCAGTACTTGGTTTGGGCCCCTTTTGCAGCACTTACTGCAATTACTTTTGCACGATATTCTAATTATTCGAGTTTCACCTGTAATGTTTGCTGTGGCCTTAAAGTATGTGTACAATCCCAAGCGGCTGCCATGTTGGATTTAAGCAACCACCTGTTTTTTACTACCCCTTGGCCGCCTATGTAAAGGTGGCCATACACTTTACAACCATCGCAAGACCTTAGTCTTGCGATGGTTGTAAAGTAATTTAAAAAACGTACGATCTGCCCATATTGGACAGGCAGATCGTACTTGCGATGACCGCAATGCTGAACTGGCAGTGTGAGCGTGCGCACACCGGCCAGTTCGGCATTTGTCTCCCGAGCATCATTCAAACCAGCCGAAAATCGTAAGATTTGCGGCTGGTTTTCTAGCATGCTCCTTAGACAAAAGACTTACGACCGTACAGTAGAAACGGTTGTGCAGTGTATGGGCACCTTTTTAAGTGTGGTCTATCACTGGAATTACACCTGTGTGTGTTTTAATGCATATTTTTCTGGTGCATTTTTCATTTATAATTTAAAGCTGCATAAGCAATCTATTCTGACTGAAAGATATTGATCTTGTTAACCAGGGTTGTCAAACCCTTTACTTTGTTGGGGGTGGCATTTAATTTGTGTACAGATGAAACCTTTTTGAATATCCCTAGGGGGATTTTATATTTCACTGAATAAATATAATAGCCAGATAAAAGGCTAACAAGCCAACTAAATATATGCAATGTAAAGAGAACAGGAGATGTAATTTAACTGCTGAAATCATAAACAATAATATTTAAAGCTAATTGTAACTTGTTAACCCTTTAACAATCCAACTAGTTCTCTGTTTTAATAAAGACATTTGTTTCAAACATATTGAACATAGTACTGTACATAACCATTTTACTCAATTTCAAGATGGTCATTAGCTGACCTGCTTTTGCAAACAATCTGCACAACTCTCATTTCCCTCCTCGATGCTAAAAGCGTCGGACTATTGTATTCTGATAGTGGCGGGTCTGCCTCTGTCAGAATACCTGAACTGTAATTGCAGCTGATTGACTGAGATCTTTTGGACTGGCTTCTTCGGCAAGTCGCTTAAAATTTTTTGTTGAATGGAGGGTCTCGGCCTGGCCACACACTGTGCAAATTTCAGCAGCAAATTCAACCATCTTGTCTTGAATTGTATTGTGATTGTAATGTCTTCCTTATATTGTAAAGCGCTGCGCAAACTGTTGGTGCTATATAAATCCTATATAATAATTATAATAATGATAATAATAACCAGTGTATGGCCAAGTTAACAGTTCACAAAATAGTGGTAATAATAAAGGTATTGCAGTACAAAATCTAGTATTTGCTCTAAGTCTAGAAGTATTTTATTTTTCACCATTTAACTATAAATTCCAAATAACAAGCTCACAAATGATAAAACAAGATAGTTTGCAACTATTTTTTCACTTTTTAAATATATCAAGGGCCCAACTGTTAGGGATGATGGAGTGTCTTAGGGCCCGTTCACACTGGTGCAATGTGTTAATGTAGTTGTTGATCACACAGTATTGCAGTAGCAGCGTTGTGGCTCGATTAAGTGCATTGCGGGTGCCAGGTACGTTTGCTGTGCCATTTAAATGAATAGCACTGTTAACTCACAGTAGGCGCATTGCGTGGTATGGAGGTCAATTGCATGGAACTGTTTGATTAATGCATCGCACTACAGTCATCACAAAATCATAATTGTGTCATGGCCCTAACCCAATGTCTTACATTGATTTTATTTTTTTAATGCATGTTTTGAGTATGTTATTTGCCTAGCTGCCTCAAATATAATTTAGGCAAAAATGTGGAGAGTTTTTGGGTTTGATGACTGGACTAAAAATCAAACGCAAGCTGTTGCAGGTTCCAATAGCAAGAATAGCCAATTTCTATTTTTCTTGTTATTGCAAGGTTCCTTTTGTGTTTTAGAATTTCACGTTTCAACCCTAATGATATATTTCCACTGAAGAACTTAAAAAGACACACCTAAGGACAATGTTGGAGATGTTTAACATTTAACCTCAAGCTCTATCCAGAATTCTGGAAAGGGCAGGACATTCCATTTCCTGGTTGTTCTGTACGCACATTAGGCCAAACTCATTATGATAACACACCAGGACAAGGATCCTTATTTCCAAAAACATGGTGATTTATTTATTGAGAATTTGAAAAATGAGTCACATGGCTAACAAAATCCTGGTGTTAAAGCTTTCATATTTGAGCCTATAATCTACTACAATGGTTGTGAAGAAGGTACATTTTTGTGTACTCCAATTAAAAAATTCCCAGCAAAATGATTTATATTCTGCTTGAAAAGATATATTCTGTATAACAAAATACTTTCAGTATTCGATTACTCAGAAGAAAGTAAACTATGCTGGTGTTAAGAAAAAATCAACTTCAGTGGAATGGAGGGGTGCCTCCATAAGACCTATAGCAACAGGAGTGCAGCCAACATACTCTTTAAACTACACTACAAGGGTTAGGTTCTTGTTCATGTCTAGGTGCAAAAATTAAAAAGTTACACTCGCCTGATCCTCTGAACCGGCTTGCTCTTAGACTGGTCCATCAAGCCCCTCTCCCCCTCCGCTCCAGCGGTCTAAGGTCCCATGAATAATCACGTCCAATACAGTGTATTGGACGTAAGGGACATTCCATCGCTGGAATAGAGGAGGAGACATGCTGAAGAGACCAGACTAGGAGCCAGCCATCTGCAAGGTTTGGGTGGGTATAACTTTTTTTTTTCTTGCTTTTTTGCACTTAGATGAAAACGAGCAGTTAACAGGTGTAGTTCCACTGCAAGGGTTAAGAATTTATTTTCCCCAGTGTTCTTCTTTAAATTAGTGCTTGCACACTGTGGCTCTACAGGCTATATTAGTTCCCTATAACCCTATGACTGGGGTAAATAGGAAGCAGAGCATATGTGTTGAATTGAAGTGGACATCTGCTGCACTCCTGTTCCTATGGATGTATCATTGGGTTCTGCATCTGAGGTCTGGTTGTTTTACATATACTGTATAAGGAAGGCCTGTGGGGGATGCAGTACCGCATTTATCTTTTAAGCAGCTCATAGGCACAAAATGTCAGTCACCTGGTCCAGCCTTTTTCCTCTAACCTGACTTAATCTTATGTCCTCAGATGCATGTAGATACCTAGTGGCATTTCAAGTGGTGGCTTCCATTGGTAATGAGAAAGTTGAGGCATGGGCATAAGTGATTCAGTTCCTAATAATACTCAGATTTGTTGTTACACATCTTATAAGTAAAGCATGGGCATGTTGTAGCAATCTTTAGTAACATTAATCTGTGACAATGTATCTGCTTTATCTGCTCAAACTGTTTTGTTTTACTGTAACATGTTAATGGCTTCTGGCAGTCTCCTGCATCATTAGGGTATTGATTACATGTCTTAGTATATGTATACTTCAACAGTCTCTTGAAGCATAGAAGCAATCGGTAAGGCCCCATTCACACACAGGCGTTTTGTAGCTTGATTGCCTAGAAATTAGTATTTTGGCCTCATATACTTTAATGGAAATAGGCGTTTTTTTTCAGGCGCTCTCGTTTAAAAGTCTTTGGCACTAAAAACGATTGATTCCGCTTCTGTACTACATGTAGTACTTAAAACCATTTGAAAAACATGCTAGCCGTACAATAAATTGTGAATGCAACCTTAAAGTCTAATCTGCAATCGGTAATACTATCTGGTAAAAGCAACTTAAAATAGTAACACAACTTTGCTACCATCTCCATAATTTATGATGCACATTGTAACTAAGGCATCATCATTTGGGGGGTTATTCACAAAGGAGCCGAAGGATTCAGTTATAACTTCGACTGATCCTTCGGCTCTCTTCGGCCGCTGGAGCCCTTCGGTTCGACTGATAGCCTGTACAGCAGCTGAGCCGAAGGCATATGCTTCGGCTCGACTGAGCCAACTTGTAATGGCAGATCAACATCCCCAAATGACCTGGGGATGCTGAACTGTCATTAAACAGTAACAACAGGGCGTAGCACGCCGTGAGGTCACAGCCTGCTCCACCCAGTTGTTGTTCATTGGCCGGCACCTGCTAGAAGACTCTAGCAGGTGCCAGCCAACAGGAAACAGCTGGGTGGTGCAAGCTGTCACTGTTAGCTCCGCCCAACTTTTTTTTTCTCTTTTTAAAAAAATCCTTTTTTTTTTTCAATTTATTTAAAACATTTTTTTAAATAATTCTTACTGATGTGCTATAATGCTCGGTACCACAGAGGTGCCGAGCCGATAGTCACTCACTGCTATTCAGCCCCTATGAGAATAGGGGCGAACGGCAGTGAGATGTTGGATTGGCTGAGTCGAAGTCCTTCGGCTGACTGAAGTGCAGCCGATGTACGGATGATTTCAGCTGATGAACCGCTGAAATCAGCCGTACTGAGCCATAGTGAATAGCCGAACGTTGTTCGGCTCACTTCACTACGGCTCAGTCATTCACTCGGCTGTCTTCGGCAGCTTTTTGAATAACCCTGTACATCATTCCTGTTTAGCCACATGTATTTCTGTTAAAGGTATACGCCATCAAAATGTATAATTATGGCACCTACAATCAGCAAATACCACATCTAGCATGTTTCTCCCACATCTCTATCAATACTATTTGAACCTGTCATTTCATGTATTAGAGAAACCTGGCATTACAGAGTCAGCCGGATGCCCATGAATAATATGCAGTCATCTTTGGCTTATTGGTGAACAGTAGCAAAGCAAATGTAAATAATAGTTGGGCAGGATTTAAAAGGGTCACATCTCATTGTGTGTAATTCACCACACTATGGTGTGTGTGTGACCTCATATATTTGGCTTGTTGTAAACCATACAAAGTATGTCTCATCAGGCCACTCTGTTGAGGAAACATTTGTTTCCTCTATGAAGCCCTGTGTTTGTCAATGTCAGCTGCGCTGGGGTTAAATATTGCAAAGCTCATCAATGAGCTGTGCTAAGTTCAAGTTTTGTGTAAACAAAAGAGTATGTAGACCTGCCATGTACACACTTGAATCACTTATAATGTTTTATTATATCTAGCTTTATAAGTGTGTGGCAGTAGTTGCTTAAAGGAAAACACCCAGATAGGACAGCAGTATATTAAGAAAAAAAAAAAGGCTACATTACTCAATAGACCATTCACATGGGCATGTCCCAGAGTGACACCTCTCATTAATTCTATCAAATCTATGGAAGAGCAGAATTGTCACCCAAGGAGAGGAATTATTTTTGGAGAACAAAATATCTCCCTCTCTCCTCCACTTTATAACATAGAAGGGAGAAGCTCTGTGGTTCACTTTGTGAGAAAGGCTGTTACAGGCTAAAGAATCGGAAGCTACTTTTCTGATTGCACCTTTCAAATATCCCAAATATCCCATCACTGCCAATTTTATCGTGGTGGAGGTTGAGAAACCAATGAGGACCAATCCCTGACATCTTCTGGGTGAAGTGATGCATGTGCACACTCTGCGCTCTCTTTCACACTATTCAGCCTTGAGAAAGCACCATCTTGCTGCTGCTTCGGCTTGTGAAACACAACTGGATCACTAGTCTGTTTCCACTGGCTGCCTTCATTGACCTGGTCACTTCTGGTTGCTTAAAGTGACACTAAACTTGGAGTGGTGGCTAGTTTACAACACGCACAGGGGGGAACAAAAGTATCCGCCCCCCAGAAGGAAGGACAGTGTCATCAGTGGCGTAACCAGAGTTATGGGCGCCCGGGGCAGAACATTTTTTTTCGCCCCCCCATATTATATAAACATCCACTAGAACTGTACCCCCCACCCCCACACATATATATCAGCTAAGGAACTACAAGTTCAAGCATGCCATCATTGTCCCTGTACACCCCCCC
>NW_017306739.1:560094-582226 GCF_000935625.1 Nanorana parkeri
GCCGCTATGCGATCCGGGCTGGCTGGATCAGGCAGACGCGCCCTCCAATCAGGCACTGTAGAGGGCCGCTCGCAGTGGCCTCGGAGGAGCGAGCGGCCGCCCGATGACAGCCGGGTGAATGTGGCAGAGAGAGGGAGCCAGGGGCTTCGTTTAGCGGGGGTCGTGACGGCGCCCCCCCTTCAGTCCTGCGCCCGGGGCAAGTGCCCCCCTGCCCCCCCGGTTGTTACGCCACTGAGTGTCATCACCAATTCGGAGATGATTTAGGTCTACAACTGAGTGATACACAAATAAGGTCCAGTATTGTTAATAGTGAAGGTACTTGAATGAAATTTTAAGGCCTTATTCACACTGTCCACTTTCCACTTCACACTCCGCGTTTTTATGCAGACATCTGTCATACATGCTTATGCTTTTAGATGCATCTGTCCTTTTGTCCATTGAAGTAGCCAATGAGATTTCAGCATATAGACGCGTCTTGCGTTTACATGTGTTTTGGTGCGTTTAGAAGCTAAAATTGTTTCCCGGATGCACCTGACTTTTCCTAAACGCATCGAAACTGGCTGCATCTAAACACAAGGTATGAATGGATCCATTGGAAAGCATTATATGTGTTTAGAAAACCATTAAAAAGGCATATAAAAGCACCTGATCACACCCTAGTGTGAATGAGGCCCAAGATTTTACTCCTGAGTTTAGTGTCTGATTAAAGCCCTCTTCAGCACCAGCTGCCTGGGTTTGTGACTACCTAAGGCCTTGCCTCACATTGGACCTAGTTGCATTACCACTACATGGATGTAACATGTATTCACTAAGTATTGTAACTGTAATGCCCTCCTTATATTGTAAAGTGCTGCGCAAACTTTTGCCGCTATATAAATCCTGAATAATATTATTATTATTATTATTATGGCTTGGAAAGGACAGCCCCCCGCCATTGGTGACCTCAGCCCATGTGTGATTTTAAGATATGCGAGTTCTTCAAATATATGCAAGGGTAGCAAGCAAGTTTGCATGTACTATATAAGCACTGAGCCCTTTATTTTCTTTTACTTTTGAAAGCTGTTATTATATGCCCAGGCCAGTGTCAACATTGTTTACATTTAGGGCTTGTTCACACCAAATGCAGACCAGATCTGCATGAGTTTCTGCACACACAGTGCAGTGTGTTATGCCGCGGTTTTTGCTGAGTTTTTCATGCGTTTTTGGTAAAAAAAATAAAGCAAACTTTTTTTTAGTTTAAAATGGGCTTTTAGTGCGTTCCAGTGCATTTGGATGCGTTTGAGAGGAGGTAAAATAATAGGGCTTGCTGCTGTTTTTTTTACATGCTCTGGAACTGAACGCTGCAGTGTGAACTAGAGCCCAAAATACCATTGGAATACATTTGGATGCAGTTTTGATCCGGTCTGTAACTGCTCTGCTCCTGGAACGCGCTCGGTGTGAACAAGCCCTTAGCTTGTTTTCTGGTGCTGCAGCTTCTTTTCACTCCTTGTCTGCAGTTACAGTGCAGATGCAGACAGCTAATGCTTATACTTGACTGGACCTGTGATTGCAGCTTTTAAACCACATGGAGTTAAAAAGGGGGTATAGTTCCAAAGTTTTTGTACTTATGTGTTATATACAGTGCAATTATTTTTTAAGACATACGGTTATATATTTGAATTCGGTATTTTCAGATGCATTTTTCCAGCATTGTTGCAACACCACCAGCTTTTCCTCAGCATGTTGAAGGATGTGGCATCAAAATATATATTTTGTGTGGTTTCCCGTGTGTTTTTACAAGCCTTAATATGCCTTGTTTTCTTTCATCAGTTTACTTGCTTTCAAATACAATTTCATACATTTACAAGCATTTATATCAGTTACAATCAATTAATATGGTTCTCCTACAAAATAAAACAAAATGTACTTGCGTGTGCAATCTACAATGCTCATTGCATATGCATAAACTTGTTAACCACGTCAGCTCTCTCTTTAGTACACTGTGTATTAATGCAGGTATGTGCGGTTTATGTATATAATGGCCTAAGAAGTCATTGCAAGTTTAGAAGTCATAGAAATATTTGAGACTTAAGTGAAATTCCAGTATTTTTTCATTGACACACATTGACTGAGAAACTTGATCAAAGTGTTGTTGAAGTTCTGCTTCTACACTTGGCGTGTTTTGAGCTAACATTTGGTAGACGGGACTTGTTATGTCATGCCTTTCTCTGTGGGCGGCCACAGGACTGGCATAAGAGAAACATAGTTTTGCTGAAAGAGCAGGTTGCAACTGTTCTTTTCCTATAATAGCAATGTACAAGGGATGTTATTATACTAGCCAAGATTATTTTATATTGACAAGCAGCTGGCTACAACATCTCTTCTTCGAATTGTTGTGTACAAGGGTGTTGGTAGGGTCACTATACAGGTAAAGCTGTGGCTAACCTGGGTAGGTTTAGGAGCACATGGGTAGGTAAGGCCTAAACATCTGAGACTACAAACAGTAGTCCCTCTAGTACTAAGCCACAGTCCAGCATTCCCTGGAAAAGGAGGGTTGTATTTAACACAGTTATTTTGATAGGACCTTTATGTGAAAAGGCTGACCTAAGAGAATGCTATGTAGAGAGGCTGACTGTGAGTGAACCTACCTGCCATGAGAAGAGGCTTGTTGTAAGGGAGCATGTTACCATGTGAAGAGGCTGTAAATGACCATAGGTAGAGGGCAATAATGAGACAGAAGATGGCAGTTCCAGGGAAGTGTTCATCAGAATAGAATCACTTGTTATAAATGTTTTAAACTGAATTGCGACAAACACCTTGAACAGTTACCCAAAATAACATTGTCTGCCTGGTATTGAGTAAGGCAGGGTTTGCATTTACCCCGTGCGGAGGGTTGCCGCCTCACACTCCAGCTGTACCACCTTCTTTTATTTGTTCAATAACTGCTTTGATCCTGTTTACATGTGCTCAGTCCATACGCCCCTTTTTCTTGGCACAGAGCACCCCAGGTCCTAACTGTCCCTATACAGCAGGCTCTATCCCTAGTACTACCAATACTTCTACCACAGCAACTAACTAACTGCCTCTGATGATGCCGTTTTTCTCTTTTTATATAACCATTTGCATTCCCAAAATGGCAGCACAACACTCCCGATATCCCTCGTGATAATTGTAGGCATTAGGTGATGCTAGCTTTCCCTGTTCTATAGAAAAGGAAATAATTGTATGTGTTATTAATAAATAATCTGTTTTAATCATATACAGTTAGGGTTAGGTTTATATGTTTGGGTTTGTTAAAATTTATCTTAAAATAATGCCCATTTGTGAAAACAAAAGGAAAAAGACAAGTGACATTTATACAACAAACCCATAACCTGGATTCCCCAAGATTTTCTGATGTTTTTGATATTGCTGGGCCACAGAAAAGGCAACATGATAACAAGCAGAGGGTAAACTATAAAAAGAATACAATGTGAAATCCAGAATGGGTACCTGTGCATGCACTATTTTTTTTCTGACTGCACTGGACCGGAAAACGCAGGCACTGATGTGCCACGCGTTCCATTGCGACTAGAAGGCGTGGCTGCTGTACCGCCACACCCCCTCCCGCCCCAAAACAAAGTGAGCCAGCCGGAATGCGATCCAGTGCATTCCGGCCACAATCAGGATGGAGTGAACTAGCCCTTACTCTTTGTCAGATAAATTATTTGGGGGGAATTTATCAAATTGGATGAATGATTAGTCTTTTTTTTTTATCCCTGATTTTTATAGTGCATATAGCAACAGATTTATTCTAGTTTATGTTTAATTCCTAAAAGCCTTCATAAGCAGAATCGTCTCAAAATTGTCTTATCGCAAGTTTGCAGGGAACCTCCTAGACGACAGCTGAACAGTCCTGAAGTGACTTGAGTGTATAAAGCTGAATTGTCTTTGGGATACATTAAGGCACTCAGGAACACTTGTAGATTGTGCAATAGTTAGAGGGTTTTTAACGTCGCAATTACTGCGCAGTTGAGAACTTATGAAAATGTTGCAAAATATGTGCAGTGAGGTATAAACATGATTATGTCATAAGAACACTTAAAAAAAGACACATAAGGTAAAACTCTGTAGTTAGCATGAGATTTTAGTCTTTGCGCTTAAAAATGTTGTTGCAAACACATTCATAAATTCCCCCCGCAATGTATTAATATGGTTGTCCTTATTGGCAGGCTGTGCATGTCTCCCTGAAAATATACATTTGTGTGTGTGTGTGTGTGTGTATATATATATATATAAGCATGCAAAAAAACACATGCTAATATATATATATATATATATATTATATATATATATATATATATATATATAGTAATATTCAGGGCGGATATGACCCGTAGCCAGCCGCATCAGCAAATAAACTTTTTTTCTTATCCACAAACAATCAAATGGCTTATATTCAGCAAATATAAGATTCGGCTCAGCGCCAGTATGCTAAGTCCCACCTCAGGGTTAGAGTCCCAGCCTGCTCACAAAGGGTTCCAGTATGCATACAAGTGCCTCGGTAGACTGTATTCTATAGCTTTACACTCATAACCATGTGTCCTGCTCCAAACACTCCTCCCAGACACCAACTGACTGGCTTCATGTTCCCTTTTAACACACACTCTGGCTGGTGGGGTAACCCTTTCATCACCAGAACTGGCTGTATTCAGGGACGGAGGCTCTGTCCCACCCAATATCTCTCTGAGCCTCCAGATTCCGGGACCCATGTATATTTAACAACTCTGGTAAGACTGCCTAGCAGTTTTGCTTACAAGTCCGACCCGGAAACCCCTCGCTCTGCTTGGCGAGAACCCTCAATACAAGGCGACCTTAACGGGACCACCACCTAAACAAGCAGAGGGATATATCGTCCATCCAGGACCCATTCCTGGCGTCCTTTATTTTAATATATAATATATACCAATGTTTGATGCAAGAAGCATGAGTATTCTTACTTTATCCTTGGTGTATTTCTTCTAGATCTGTACAGTAATCCACTATGAAACACTGTCTCTGTCCAGGAACTTCCTGTAATAAAGACTAGTCAACGTTGCTCCCCCTCCTTGTGCAGGACGACTGGTCTTGTGTCCACCCCTTCTAGTTTTTTGTAGTCAGTTTGGAGTGGGTGGGGTCTGCTGGGTCCCTCTTAGAGCTCTGCTCTCTGCACAGGCTATGTACAACATAGTGATGCTTCCACTTCTAGTTTTACAGGACATTTGGTGCACACAAGTTGATTTAAATCCTTTGTGGTTGTTGAGGAATATATTTGAATGAAATGTTTCTGAAGACGGAGTTTAGCTTATGTTATAATTGAATGAACTGATACTTTGGTCTGGTTATGAAGTTGTATTTACCCCTGGTCAGTGAAGGGTTTAAGATAAACTCGTCTAAACTTTCCATAGCTTATAAAGGTAGAGCTATTTAGATGTCTGCATAAACCGTTGTAACCTGGACTGAAAGTAAAAGGAAATCTAAACATTTGCAGGTATCACCAGAATCGGAGAAGAGGGAGAATTTCCAAATGGAGGTACCTGCTCCGGTGAAAACTGACAAAGGTAGAATTTTCCTTCACTTCAAGATTTCCTCTCATTTCCTGTTTCATCTCTAGGACAGAAAGTAAGGGGACATCTTCCATATGGGGGACATTGAAGGCAATAAAAACCTGACCGAGGTCCTTATCTTTTCCTACTCTCTGATCTATAGCTAGAAATTTTTTTTTTTAGCTGGAGCTGCTCTTTAAGGGTTTCTATAAATAGCCTTTTATAGGCCACACAAACTTTGCCTACATGGAGTTCCACAGAGAAGCCTTGTTCTCTGCTCCGCAAAGCATCACATGTTCACAGAGAGGGACAGTTGCACATAGGCTTAAATTAACCGTAAAAACAATAGATAGACAGGGGTGGTTTAGTTGTACTGAGTGCAACCCAATGTAATATGACAGCCACCCACGCAGCCATCAAGACACTTCCCAATAATTTTATACTAGACTGGGAGTATTACTAATATGCAAATCTGCCAATCTTCTAAATTGGTCACAGAATAATTAGTTCTCTGTGCTTGCCCTAATTTAAATTTGCCCTAATTTAAGATGATTGAGTCTCCTAACATCACGCAGCTGGGCGGATCCCGTCATCTAAGTCGGGATCCGCTCCAGGTGCGGCGTCTCAGTATACCGCGATCTGTAGCTCGCGGTATACTGAGCTTAGGGTAACGGGAGGACGCTAGTTTGTGTCCTCCCGTTACCCCAAGGAGAACTATGGGGAAAAACACTGACCCCATAGTTCTCCTTTAAGTGACACCAAACTCAGGAGTCAAATCTTAAAAATGAATTTAAGTACGATAACTATTAACAAAAATGTAACTTCTGTGTATCACTCGACTGTAGATCCTCAAATTATTATTATACAGGATTTACATAGCGCCAACAGAAGCCTCTCTGAATTGCTGCTGACATTGACCTTCCTTCTGGATAGTGGCAACTTTTGTTCCCTATGGTCCCTGTGTGATGGACTATATCTCCATGCTCACACCCGTGATAGACTATAACTTCAATACATTTTACAACACACACAGGGACCATGGGAAACAAAAGTAGCCACTCTCCAGAAGAAAGGACCTACAGCCGAGGATCTACAGTCGAGGATCTACAGGATCTACAGCCGAGTGATACACAAATAAGGTACATTTTTGTTAATAGTTATGGTACTTGAATGCATTTTTAAGGTGTAACTGCTGAATTTAGTGTCACTTTAAGCTGTTAATTTGTATGCATGGCTGCTTCTCATTTACTAATATAGTGTGGCTACTTATAGATAGAAACGCCTAGATTTTTTTTTTAACAGTATTGAGACACTTGGCATCAGCACCAAGTAACAAGCTAGAACACCTTTAGTGTGTAGAGGAGGTGAGAGATAGAGGGCTGTAAATGCGTCCATTTTTAAGTCACATGTTAATTTTAAAGAACACATACAGAAGCCTGTAATTTCCAAGTTGAGGCCTTTTGTCAACAGACCTCTATGAATATTGTTTGTTTATTTTGCTTATGAAAGCATATGGAAGTCATCAACATTACAGAACCTATTTCTGAGGTATAGGTAGTGGTAGGCATAGGCTCAGTGACTAAGCAACCCCTTGACGGACCCCAGCAATATCATACAAGTAAGTGCCTACACCCATGTACATTAAATACCCACTTTCAGAAATTTAGTACGGACAAATAATCTTCCTGAAACTCCAGCAGCATTTGAGTAGGATTCATGCAGATCATATTATGGTGCACACTAAATAGCAGGGATTTTAGTTGAGGACATTTTTTGAGGTGTTACATGTGTACTTGCATCCCATGTGGTGAGGCCATACTAGGGTGACCTGATGGAACATGAGGAATTACGAAGAAAAAACAATATTACACCCTATTTCAAGTTTCAAGTAATCCTACACAAAATATAAATAAAGTTCACGGTTGAAATTGGGGTACTTTTTTTGGCTTGAATGAAGAAAGGTCCATAAAATGCTTGTAGCAATCAAAGGGTTTATTGAAGATTAAAGGCACATCAAGTTAGTTTCTTTTTATGTCTGTTACTGCACTCAAATGTGGATTTTAGATTGACGTAAATCTGTCTTAGTTGGCTTTCTGGGTTTACAAACACAGAGGTTGAAAATATGCTGTAAAACTGTCACATAGACTTTGCTAACTGACAGGCAGCCTGAATTGCATTTAATGTGTTTCAAATTTACTTTATAAATGTCAGAAAATATTCAAGTTCTCTGCAGAATCCGTTTTCCAGAGTGATTTAATGTATCTTTTTTAATTTTTTTTATTCTTTACTAGGAACTGATTAAGCATCACAATATAACATTTCTTATCACCATATCTTTACATCTATTTTTAAATTACCAACAATATAAACATAATATGCTTTAGGTCTTTTGTCTTTCTCTTCTTAAACTCTAAAGGTCTGTGTCGATGGGCTTTGGGCTTGTGTTGATGGCATCAATTTGACATCACTTTAAGATGCTGCTGAGATCATTCAGAAATTGACAGATGCTTCTTACCCGCAGTTGACCTGCATTTGACCTGCTTCAAGCATATTTTGCATTTTCATAGACTTGTAGAGGAATGCTAAACCTGTCATACATTCGAGAGTGGGGAGCCCCCTCCATAGCTCCAACAGTGCCCCCCTCGCCCTTACTAAGGTTCTCATTCCCAGAGGCTGCAGGATCTCTGTTCTTAATATTTCATAATCCAGGACATCATCTAAGGTCAGATCAAAGTATACCTTTTGGAAGCCACCTAATAACAACTGCACAAGAAGTGCCACCCAACAATCCTTAGGCCATGCCTGCCCTTCTGCAGTAATTTCAGAAGTACATAAGAAATCTTCTACATCATCTTAGGCTGTTATCCTTTGTAGAAGGTGGCTTGCTGTGTCTGCACAAGTATTGCCAGGGGTAATGGTGGGAATGGGTCCCGGGCTGGGAGCTTTTGCATCACTTCTGTTAAGGGCCGTTGGTCTCTGTCTGATGCCTGGGTCAAAGCAGTTAAGCCTCAGTGCCAAAGCCATCACCTGAGCCTCAGTGCTCACTAACTGGGCAGCCAACAGTTGATTTAGATTCTTGCTGCTTTGCATTATCTTACAATCAGTAGAATGAGCCTTAATTTTGACTGCATCCTTCTGCATCCTCCAATTATATACCTTCAAAATCTAGAGCTTGCAGAGAGGTAGTCCAGGTGTCCGAGTATATAAGGGCTTCCTTCCCTTGTTTATTTATGACTGTTGCATCAAAAACATGGAAAAAGAGTTTCCCTTTCAGGGGGGCTGTGTCAGCACAATCCAATACATAACAAAACCTTCCGTCTCCTGACTAGTTGTGAGACTGCTTGGGTCTGCTTAGACCTGCAGGCTTCTCCAGCAAAGCCAGCATGCAGTCTCTCTCTTTCTAACACACACCACTGCACTTCTTCTCATTCCCCAAAAAAACTTGAAACACAACCCATCAGGGTAAAAAGGTGTGGCCAGTGCTCACCCCCCTTCATACTGCTCAACAAACATACCACTACCACCAGGGCCGGCCGGCCTTAGGGGTGTGCGAGCAGTGTGGCCGCACAGGGCGCCATGGCAACAAGGGTGCCGTGCGACCGACACAGCTCGTCCTGGGGGCAGCTTCTCTCCCCCTCACAGCTGAGCTGACCATCCGATATGACACAGGGGGGGGCGCAGGAGGGAGCGCTGCCTGCTGTCAGGATGGCCGAGCGGTGAGTAGGAGAGAAGCCGCGCCCGCAGCTGTCAGGTTGGCCGAGCGGGGAGGAGATCGGAGCCGCTGTCATCTTGACAGTTTCAGGGGATGACAGCGGCTCTGTGCGTGGCAGAGTAGTGGATAGGTAAATATCAATGATACTTACCGATCCTCTGTGTGAGAAGGACAAACACTGGAGCGATCACCTGATCACTCCAGTGTTCGTAAATAACTATGTGTCCCCAGTTATGAATGAACAGGCTGTGATTTACATTACAGCCTGTTCATTCAAGATTTCCTCAATGGGGAGAAGCAGTCAGTACAGAGGCTTCTCCCCATTCAGAAACAGCTGATACCGTAGTAAATATTTGAATGGGAAGCCTCTGTACTGAGTGCTTCCCATTCATTGAGTGCTGAGGCTGCTAAAAAAGAAATTGAGGATTTGGTGTCCTCAATTTCTTTTCTATTTTAAAAGGGAAATGTCAGGGGTCTGTTTGGACCCCTAATATTTCCCAAAGCCCCCCCAACAGTAAAAAATAGATAAAAAAAATAAAAAAACGATTTTAACCACTTCCCGGCCAGGAGCTCTCTAGATCTGAGCAGGCGTCTTTAGACCGCTGTGCCCAGTGCAAGCCCGGGACCAGGATAGGGCATCTGTCACAGGGGATCAGAGGGAGCTGGGTACACGAGCTCCCTCCGGTCCCCTCTCCACTGTCAGAATGCGGAACTGATGTATATTACATCACTTCCGCATTCTTGTGTCACTCTCCAGCTTCAGATGCTGGAGAGAAGCTGATGAAGCAGATCTTTGCTTCATCAGCTTTTTCAGGGGGGTCCTAGGTGACAGGCGTCTTGGGGACCCCTGATGTCTCCATAAAGAGGACCTGTCACATATTTTGCTATCACATAAGGGGGTTTTCTAACCCCCCTATGTGATAGCAATAAAGTTTCAAAAATGTAAAGTTACAAATAAAGAATTACATTTTCTTTTAAAGTCCCCCCCATACATACACGCATGCAAACAGGCGTATAGCTTCTTTTATTAAACACCAGATTCTAGACAAAGGTAAACATCCATGAGTGGCTGTTCACCGCACAATATTTTCTGTGCTATAGAATGCCAAACAAGCTTATAGCATAACAGAATACCACTGATCACTCTTAAATCCTTATAATAGCGCTGCTTTACCTCTAAAGTATAGCAGTTTGATTTGTTAATTACTTGTGTTCACTCCCTCACTCAGTGAGGGGCTCTAATTCAATGGACATGCTGTATGTTCATGAAGGAGGTTAAAAATTTCATTTAATAAATACTAGGGCTGCAACTAATATTTTCCTAATCGATTTAGCTGGCTGATTTTAATTTTTTCGATTTAATCAGATAAAAAAATAAATGCCATCCTTTAAAATAAAATACACAAATGTAGGGTTACAAACAAAAAGTTTACTTCAAAATAAAACTGCATGCACAATTGTTTGCAATCGGACTGCACTGGAACACACAGCATTGTGGTACCGTACGTTCCACTGCTGTTGATCACACTGTGGGTGGGCGGCGTGTTTGGAGTGCCATTGAAATGAATGACACTGCAACGCACCTCCTGCAGCAGAATTTGTCAAGCTGAACCAAAAAAATGGTATATATAATATATATTTTTTTTAATCATTGTATTGTAAACACATGGCTCTTGAATAACATCAGCCAGTGTATGACTGCTGCCAGTGGCAAGATTCCGCATATGGAAGCTGAATAAGTACAGCAGGTAGTGGGCTGGTGCAATAGTCAGCCTGCTATTGGCCATTTCAAATTGCAATAGCAGGCTGGCTATTGCACCAGCCAACTGCTTGCTGTACCCTCCTCCCAGCATGGAGGAGAGAGCTACGGGATCCAACCAACTAATCGATAATGAGAATAGTTGTCAACGATTCTCATTGATTTATTATCGATTAATTGATTAGTTGGTTGCAGCCCTAATAAAGACTTATGGTTTCTTTGAGGCAATCGTGACAGCACCTTTTTTTTTGGACAACTTTATGATTGTATCTTACCAGCACTGCAAAGCCTTTCATTATTTTAGACAGGTACTTATTTTGGCATACCCAGATGGTTGGATATTGATTACATTATGAAACACATACTATAAATAACGTTATTTATAGTATGCGTTTCATATTTGTAATTCCTTAACACCTTCCTGCTGGAATAGGCATATAAGCGGTAGCACAGCGGGTGGACTTTAACGTCGCGTTCAGCTGACTTCACTGCTCACTTGGCGCTCCTAGCACAGTGACCGAGCTGTCCCCCACCTCTCCCTGTCACCGTTTACAATCTGGAGCAATGTGACCATTGTGACAGTTAATCACAGTGATCACATGATCGGAAAGCCGAACTGTCACTCCCAACGTTCGAAACCCCTTTAAAGGAGAACTATGAGGTGAGTGAAAATCACTCAGCCTCATAGTTCGAGCCGACGTGTGACAATTAAACTGTCACACGTCCGCTCAATAGATCGGAAAGTGAGCGAACACATACCATCGCTCGCTCACTTCTCGATCATGTCCCTGCAGAGAGCCGTGACTGTCACTCACGGCTCCCTGCAGCTATTCCCCCCTCCCCTGTCCGATCCTCCAGCGCTGACTGAATAGAGAATAAAAAGATGGTGCTACTAATTTTGTAGGTCCTGCGATAATTGCACAAATGTTTGTCAAATCAATATTAATTGATAAAAATACACAATTAAATTGATGAAAGCACACTAAAATCAGTATCAGTACACACACAAAAATACTTGTCCGACTAAATTTAAAAGATAAAAATGTATAGAGTTATTAATTACATATATTTGTACATTTTACATTGCGTCTTTTTGCAAAACGGTAAAAAAAAAGGAATGCAAGACTTGAAAGAAGCACTTAAAACTTCTGTTAAAAATGTTTTTGTGCTGTTTGGTGTGTGTGTTGTGATAAACTGATACAGGCGTTCATGTAATCACAACACAACATATCACAATGCACGGCAATGCGTCACAACCCCTGGCCATGTACTGCCACACAGTTGAATTAATGTTCTAAAAAGGAAAAAAATCGAGCACTGTGATGCGTTCTAACAATGCACCGCAGTGCATGTGCATAGCGTATACCGCAATATGGTGCTAGTGTGTGTTATCTGTGTCTGTGTGGGGGAGGTGTGTTTTTTTTTAAATTTTTTTAAATTTATTTTGTTACTGTTGGGGGGCTTTCGGGAATACCAGAGGTCTAAACAGACCCCTGACATTTCACTTTGGAAATCAAAAAAGAAATGGAGGACACAAAATGCTCTTTTTCTGCTGCCTCTGTTCTGAATGAATGGAAAGCACTCAGTACAGAGGCTTCTCATTCATTCACAAACTAGAGATAGTAATTTACTATCAACCAGTTATGAAAGGATAGAAGCCTCTGTAATGAGTGTTTATCCCCATTAAGAAACTCATGAATGAACAGGAAGTGATGTAAAACTTCAGCCGCTGATGACCACTATTCACAGGGGAGAGTCAGGGGAACCCTTCTGATGTAAGTTCAGGAGTTTATAGGAGAAAGGTAAAAGCCACTGACGTACGGCATACTGACGTGGCCAGCTGCAAGTGGTTGTGTTCCACCATACGCCATAGGTCGGCAAAGGGTTTTTAAAAAAGCCTACAATTTACTGATATATTGAGAAAACAATGGTGGAATCCAGATACATTCATGAGTTTTAAAGGTTATTAAATAATTAGCCAAATCAAACGATTGGCTCTATGTTCCTTAAGACACATGTTCTGGACCTGTGTTGCAGGATGAATGCATGAGTACAATATGCTGTAGTATGTGTGTCTCATCTATGTTTGTCAATTATACATTTCATATTATTGGACTAGTCATAAAACTGAAACTACCTTGCGATATAAACTCCCATGTGGTAGCCAAGTTCAGGTACATTTGTAACTGTGTACAGCAGGTTTGTTATACATAAGTATAGGAGATGACAGCAGAACGCATAAGCTGATAAAATATAATATAGTCAGGAGTAGAGGCTATGACTGCAGAATATGGTATCTGGTGAATGCTCTGTGGTGCATGTAGTCACACAGTTACTGATTAGTCAGAACGCATTGATAATTAGAGTCAATATACATTTTTTTCTGGCAGACTTTTGATTTATGCTTTATCAAAGAAAAAAATAATAATTTTGCAATCTGGAGTTGCACACTATGTGAGATCTGAACAGATCTCAGAAACTAGATACCCAATGTGGCTTAAAGTACAAGTGGAGGCAGACTTTGAGTGTTCTGCTTTGTTGTCAGTGAAATTCTCTGTTCCCTGGCTCATTAAAATTGCATGCTGGCTTCTTTATTTATATGCATACCCATACCTTTTGAAATGCACACTTTTCAGCACAAATGCACAAGGTTATGCTTATGGCCTCATTAATATCATTCTTGTCAGTTATCAATATTATATAGAATGGACCGGCTTGTTAAGTGAGGCCTTTGCTATTGTGAGTGAGCAGGCCTATAAATTAGCACTGGTATTAACTAACAAAATGGTTGTGAAAACTGTTTCGTAAGCCTGGTAAATAAATTACCATTCCTCTTTTCTGAAGTAAGCCAGGCAGATACAGAATTGCATGATTTTAGGTAGACGTTCACTTGTGAAAAAGTCTCTTAGACCTCATTGACACAGCAAAAATGTTCCAGCTGCGGCAAGAATTCAGCAGATTCCTGTTGCTGGATTTACAGGTGGATGCAGATAGTTGCAGCCGCTGAGCCTGTACAAAGCAATGACCGATTGACAGGGGCCACAGCTGTCCGCTGGTGTTTGGATATAATTGCACAAGGAATGATTACTTGCAGTTAGGGACAGATGATTGCCCCTGGTTTCACGCTGCTGCTTGAAAGGCAATCTTGCCTTTGCTTTAGAAATCTATATGACTCAGAAGCAAGTTCCATTCAGCTGTTCTGTGTGTCCATTACTGGTCATTACAAGGAATTTTTGAACTTTTACAAGTAGATGTCCCAATAAATACATTGCTGCTTTCAATCATAAAATAATGTATTCTCCCAAAGATATAGTGATCATATCCTTTTTTTATTTTTTATTCTGCACATTTATACTAACTTCAGTTATATGCAGTAAATGATGAACAAGGAAGCCACTTTTGATTTTCAACATGAGAAGGAAATATGAACTGGCCTGACTGATTTATTGATTGAAATTGTATAAATGTTCTGGTTTTGAACATTTGGTTAGCCAGCTACCCAACTAGATAAGATCCAGGTTTAATACAGTGAGCATAAAAAGATTCAGCTAGGTTTGTCATACACCTGGACAATTCAAACTGAACAAATGATCTAGCAGGAGTTGAACTCCACATTGCAAAATGATATATAAGTCCATATATATAGGCAAGGTTGTATGCAAAGCTTAAGTTTATTATAAGGGCCTGTCCGTTCAGGTTACGACAGAAAAAATACTGCATGTCACATTTTGTCCGGTCAGGAAACGCACGAACGCGACGAAAACGGAACGCAATGCAGCTAAGCAAAAAAAAAAATATAGACAGGTTGAGGTAGAGGTAAAGACATGAACTGCAAACATTTTGAACATGCCCATTACCTTTCCATGAACATACGAGTAAAGGAAAAACATTTATCCGGGTGAGCTCGCAAATCCTCATATAAACTCTAGAACTGACCCTTGGAGTCCCGGAGCCTCAAGATCGGGTGTACCCAATAACTACGTCTCCTCCAAGCTCGTTCTCTGCAGATTGCTGTAGCCAGCACCATCAACATGCCTGCAAACATGTGATACATGTCTGATCACCATTTACATACACAAAGGGAAGTAGATGTTACGAGAGGGTGGAAGTGACCTCAGAGGAAGCATCTGCATACTGAAAGCCCCACGGGTTGTAAGAAAAAAAAGAAAAGTCAGTATCCGGGCCGAAAACGCGTCAAAAACGCACTGCATGAGTAGCACCGCGTCTGCAGATCCGCACCTGATCAGGACCTGAAAATCATGTGAACACTCCCTAAAATCAAGTCTGTCCCTTTTCACCTTCCCCCTTCCATACCTGCAGTGTATATTACATTTCAAAGAGATTACAGCACTCTTTTGACAATGGCTACATCTTTGATGCTACCCTGAAGGCTAATGCCATTTTTGTTAAGGGATCATCTATGGCCAGCTTCATGTACAAGATGTCACACTCATGTAATCCATGGTGCCTGTGCACTAGCCTTTATGTTTTAACCCATAACCTAATACTAAAATAACTCCTAATAAACTACCACCCTTACACTTAAAGTCCAACTATATGAAACCGCTAAATACACATAGAATACATATATGTGCATTGTTTTTACTGTCATTTCTTTTAATTTCTGTTCAGCCACTCTGATGTTAGATACTATTGCCTTACAATATAGCTGCCAATGTCCTCACTTCTTTAGCTAAATAATATAGCTTGTTCATCCTCCTGCTGATTGAACATTGAACAGAATGGACATTAATACATAACTAAAATAAATGGTATGTTTTTATATATGCTTGGATTTCTGCTTTAAATGTAATAGTTACTTTATCGGAGCCAAAAGTGTCTCGCTAAGTTACTGATCTACACTCTTAGGCTGGGCACACACCTTACAACCGTCGCAAGACTTTTGTCTTGCGATGGTTGTAAGGTAATTAAAAAAACTTACGATCTGCTTATCTTGGACAGGCAGATCTTACTTGCGATGACCGCAAGCCCGCCCCGCTAAGGGGCGGGCTTCCGATGACCGCAATGCCGAACGGGCAGTGTGCGCTTGCACACACCGGCCGTCCGGCTTTTATCTTATGAACGTGCTACACACCCACCAAAAATCGTACGATTCTCGGCGGGTTTTCGAACATGTTCGTAAGATAAAAGTCGTGCGACCTTACAGTAGTAGAGGTTGCACGGCTTCCACACACCTTACGATAATCGTACGATCGCGGGATTTCCCGTGATTATTGTACGATTATCGCAAGGTGTGTGGGCACCTTTTTAGTGTCAAATTCCAGTGCCAATATAAAATTATTGGATTAATACCAACTAGGTGCTGCAAGCTTATGGTCTGATAACACTATAACTAGAGGAAATGTGAGCGTGAGGTTTGCCTGTTCTATTGACACCATCTACAATTCCATATGTTGGCCATCTTCCATGCTATCTTGCTTGGTGGAGTTACAGATACTTGTGGTTGTGGAGCTTATGTAAAACCTATTTAACTGGCAAGTATATTTTACATTCTCAGAAGATAATGTACTGCTGTCTACTTTTATGTATTTCACACTGGCTTCTGCACTAATTACTTATGTATGTATGCTAGATATTTTTTAAAACCATATTATTAAAACCTAAATTTGAAACAGTCCTAAAAAGAGGCACATAGCACCCCCATACTTTAAAAAACATCCCTTTGTACAATGGTAGTTAGTTTCAATAGATACAATGGTAACAATGTTTTTTGAGCAATTAACCACTTGTACCTATGATACGTCGGATGGGGAAGAGGAAGACTAACAGGTTTATTCACAAAAGGGTGAAGAGTTTGGAGAAGGCAGGAGACTTTAACAATCTAGGACAACATAGCTGAACTGGAAAGTGAGCTGAATTGGAGAATTTTTCCTAATCAGCTATCTTATCCTAGATCAGTGGTGGCGAACCTTGGCACTCCAGCTGTGCCAAAACTACAAATCCCAAGATGCATCTGCCTCTGGGAGTTATTTCTGTGGGTGTCAGAGCTTTGCAATGCCTCATGGGACTTGTAGTTCCAAAACAGCTGGAGTGCGTAGGTTCGCCATCACTGTCCTAGATTGTTCACTTCTCCTATCTTCTCCAAACTCTTCACCCTTTTGTGAATAACCTTGTAAGTAAAACTTACTGCATGCTCCTGTTCTGCCTGTCCATCTCCTTTGAAGTGCAGGTCCAAACCACTTAATGGATCCTTTTGCCTATTATTATTTCCTGGTCTGTCTCTATTGGATGCCAGACCCATGGAGGCCTATGGAAATCTGTGATACCAAGAAGATAGAATATCGAGTCAGAAAGCTGTGAAAGTGGCAAAAAAAAAAATCTTAAAACTGATAAAGGCAGGAGACTTTAACAATCTAGGACAACATAGCTGAACTGGAAAGTGAGCTGAATTGGAGAATTTTTCCTAATCAGCTATCTTATCCTAGATCAGTGGTGGCGAACCTTGGCACTCCAGCTGTGCCAAAACTACAAATCCCAAGATGCATCTGCCTCTGGGAGTTATTTCTGTGGGTGTCAGAGCTTTGCAATGCCTCATGGGACTTGTAGTTCCAAAACAGCTGGAGTGCGTAGGTTCGCCATCACTGTCCTAGATTGTTCACTTCTCCTATCTTCTCCAAACTCTTCACCCTTTTGTGAATAACCTTGTAAGTAAAACTTACTGCATGCTCCTGTTCTGCCTGTCCATCTCCTTTGAAGTGCAGGTCCAAACCACTTAATGGATCCTTTTGCCTATTATTATTTCCTGGTCTGTCTCTATTGGATGCCAGACCCATGGAGGCCTATGGAAATCTGTGATACCAAGAAGATAGAATATCGAGTCAGAAAGCTGTGAAAGTGGCAAAAAAAAAAATCTTAAAACTGATGGGTTGGTTCCATAGAGGCAATTTTACTTTTCAAACTGCAATCATCTGCCACCAGTGCTCTAAAACATTTGCTTTACTGTGTATCAATGCTCTTGTTTGGCCTTTGCACTTGTTCCATGTTGATTGTTGATTTCATTGGTATTATAACAACTGCAGGACTCTGATATCAAGCAGCAGGTTTATGACCAGATCTAGGTATTTCCTTTTAGATTATATAACATTTACCATACAGTGCTAATTCATAAACCTCAAATTACCAGGAAGAGTAATCAGCAGTCAGCACATTATTGTACACTATGTTTTCTTGCAATGGTTTGTTCCTGAACACATGTCGGAAGAGAAGAATGTAGGAATGACTCACAACCATTCTTCACCTCTACCACATTGTAAAGACAGCAAGAGCACACAGTAATAAAGGTGTGTCCAGCATGTGTCATTATTTAACTTGGTTTCTCATCATATTTTTACCTGTCTGAAATGACAAGTTCTTTTGAACACGAGTCTCCGATGAATGCTCTGTGAAATATACACTGCACTCAGTAAAAGACCAATAGGATAAAAATTATCATTTTAGATTCAGATTTTGTTTTTATGCTACATTTTTAATTACATTTACTTATGTGGTCATAAAGTAGCAGATACAATTCCCTCAGGGAAATAGACCAGACCTTGGTCCACCTTTAGTAATATTGGCTGTAGTTTTTTAAAACTTGAAAAAGTTTATTCTTATTTCAGTTGTCTAACAGTCACTATAAAAATAACACCTACAATTGTATTGGTGACTGTGGACATTATGTCCTTTCCTCTGAGTTAATACATGAGGCCTACTTTGTCTTGTTGCACCCCAAAAATGTCAGGTATTTAAACCTAAGTGGAACAGAGTATAATATCCGAGCAATCAAAATTTGATACAGCCTTTGCTGTTACAGCTTAAAGAATGTGTCATTAGCTTCAGCATTGGTGTGTCTGCCTTCTGAAAGCTGGATCTACCAGTCTTTCTAGCAAAGCAGCTTCAACACAGCATGTATGTATATTAGAGATTGTGGCAGCAACATAAAAAATAATAAAAAAATATGAAACAATATTGCAAATGGCTCTTGCTCTGTAACCTGAATTGAATGAAGATTTAAAACCCTTTAGGTATCTAAACCCTTCTGTGAGAATCCATATATAATCTACTTTGTATGCTATCCTAGGCACAAATGTGTTCCTGGACATTAAAACAGTTACTGCTGTAATTCTTTTTATATTTAATGATATCCTCTTCCAAAGTATTTGTAACAAAATGTATTTTATTGATGAGACATTAGTGGCAATAAATTACCTTACATTAGTATGAAATGTGTTTCGCATGGAGTGTACACATCTGGCCTCCCCTGTTCCTCCATTGTGCTTCCATGAATGTCACCTAAGGCGGCCTCCTGTATCGGGCTCATCGGTGGCACGGCCTTCCATTTACTGTATATGCTACCATGTGCAAGTTACAGTAGTCCTGAATCCAAGATCTAACTGGAATGATTGTGATGTTATTGTCGCCTAGGTGCTGCAGGCGAAAGATGGGGGCGAAAATATATACAATACTTCACAAGTACATTTTTTATCTGCTATTGTACGGTGATTTCTAAAGGGTCAGGGGGCCCTGATCTGATATCCGCAACTTGCCTTTTATTTTGATGGTAGCAGTTTAAACTTTTAACAACGAATAACATTTGCTTGAACAGTTAGTTTGGAATGCATTGCTTTGTCATTAGTTATGAGGCTCATTTATTGTTTTACAATACTTTGGTTAAAACGATCATTTCTGTAAGCCTTCAGAAGCAAGTGGATGACAGTATATCATTATAGCACAGCAACAAGATCTCATTGAAGCAGAGACAGCAGGGCCCATGGTGATCATACTTCTAATTACAAATTTTAAATGAAAACATATTAATAAAACTAAACATGTTAATGAAAATATATTAAAAACACAATAATATTACAAGATTCTATCTGGATGGTATTACCACCCAACAACTATCCATAAATTTGACCCTTCAATCCCTGAAACCTGCTGGCGATGTGTATCAGATATTATTATTATTACATAGTATTTATATAGCGCCAACAGTTTGTGCAGCGCTTTACAATGTAAGGAAGACATTACAATACAATTCAAGACAAGATGGTAAGGAGGGCCCTGCCCCTGAGGGCTTACAATCTAAAAGAGGAGGGGGAAATGATACATGAGGAGGTAGCTGTGAGGGATGAATTATTTGAGAATGTGTGGGAAGCAAATATGTTGCACTCGGTCTATGTGAATCAACTACACACTAAATTACGACAATCGGTGTGGAAAATGTTGATACAGGTGAATGATTTACATATGACTAAAAGGTTCAAACCACAAACAAAATAAAAATCAACACTGGAACCTTCACAATTAGTGCCAGTGATCAACCTCACTGGTTTGGCATGTGTATCTCAAACATGCGAACCTCTGGCTAACGATGTAATAAAACAACTCAGAAAACTTTGATTTAAACCGTGATATTAATTCGAACTGTGAACAAACTTTGAGAAGGAAGAAGGGGCTCTGTGGTGGCCCACCAATCCTCCTTGAAAAAAACCGTGCAAAAAAATCAAAACTCTAAAATAATAACAGCAAAGACAATGACATTTCAAAGGGCATGTATCGTTACATGCATATCCCACGAACAGCACTTAAGAAAAGGTAATTTCCTTCTCTCAGTGATATTTGATCAATCTATCCGGTAGTTCTCCAAATATTCACTGACAATTCCTCAAGAGGGTCTCCTTGTTTAAAGGGTCTTTTAAGTTCTGGTTTTCCAGCCCCTTCTGATGTCTCCTTGTCAAGTACCGCCGTGGATCTCTCCTCCTTCGGTCACATGATCACTCGCCACCCGGGATGGCGGCGTTCACCTAATGGTGTCCCACAGGGAAAAATTGAAGGAGACAAAGAGGAGGCTCTGGAAACTCCTCTTTGTCTCCTTCAATTATTATATATCAGGGATGCACCGATAACCATTTTTCCAGAACAAGTACCAATACTTGTCCAAGTACTCACAGGTCCCAATTAGGGATACATTTTTGTTTAGTGTCATGTGACAGTTTTTCTAAAACAATACAGACAAATTATTTCAGGACAGTGGTGAAGTGCCAGGGTTCTGTCACAGCTGCAACTTCTGTAACCCTGGTAGTTCTCAGGAAAATACAAAGTATCGCCACTGGTATCTGAACATCCCTAGTGTAGGCCCTAATATGGGTGCTAACCTAGATATATTCAAATGTCCAGCAGATCTGCTTTATGCTTTCTGTATCTGGAGTGAGAAGCAGCCCTCCCCTCAAGCATACGAAGACCAACAGGTTAATTGTATTTTGGCTGATTGTTATCTTTTCATATCCATTTTATTAAGATAGTCTTATAAATGTACATGCGTAATATGGATAACGAAAGAGAGACAAAAGAACAAGATCTTAGGTAAATAAGGTTCTATTTATCACTCATTTATAATGTCCTATCCAAGCATTTTAGTAGAATTATAAAGAATTGATGGAAGATCCTTAGGGATAATCTTAACTTTGACAAAGTTTAGAGATAATCCTCTAATATTATATAGAAGAGGTCCTTCTCTTCATGGAAAATTGGTGAAAGCAGATGTTGGCCTCAAGAATGGGGGGTCCTGTTCAGAGTGTTTTTTTGTAGTAAAAAAAAAATGGCACATACCCCTGTTTGGTTTATGGTCAACAAAATTCTTGAAGCAACACTGTTTACACTTCCAGCAAATAATATTCATATAAAATCAAAGGTATCTTTACCTGAAACTCTGAGTATGTTTATGCGATATGAAGTGCCTGTGTAGTCTTGGTGAAACAACACAGAAGATTAAGCATAAAATTTCTTCCCACGAGTCCGCTGTATGCAATTATTTGACATGTCAGGCCGTAGCTTATCATTTTGTACAGGAGAGACATAAGGTCCCTCCTGTACACAACTTCGTTTTCAAATCTTTGATTGTGTTCCCTCATGAGAGGTGAGAGTGACCATAAGAAATTGTTATTGATTAAAAGAGGCTGTGTGGATTAGGAAGCCTGAAACTCTGGCAACCATTGGTGTCAATATAGAATGCAATCTGACTCCAGTGCTGTTAAAAGGTTTCTTTACTTTACTTTTTATGTATTCTGTGTTTTGAATTTTGCAGCATCCTGTCATAACATTTGCTGGGAGGCATTG